>NW_017971517.1:0-177425 GCF_001883845.1 Diplodia corticola
ATTAATAATTTATTAAGTTTAATTAAAGTTTCTATTAAATATTCTTATAATTAGATATTAAACTAATAAAAAAGGTTTAGTTAGCCCTATCCTCGTAAAATTTTATAAAATTACGGTAATAAAAATAGTTTTACGTAATTTAAGCGTAATTAAAAAATTAAGTATTTTAGTAAGTAGTATTTAGAATATTAAATAAAATAAATATATTAGTAATTTATTTAGATATACTTTTATTACTCTAAATATAATTTATATAGTAGGTATTATTAATAATTAAAAGTTTTATTTTAATTAATACTACGTATAAAAGTAAAAGCCTTTAATAATTATTTATTAATATAATAGTAATAATGCTTAATTTTAATAATTAAACTTTTTTTATTATTTAGAGAATCTACTATAAGGACCTATAGCCGCGTCTCGTATACGCTTCGTATACGAGATCTATAGAAGTTACGTACTAGTTACGTAACTCTCGCTTAGCTATATATAAAAGCCCTTCGGCCTACGGGCGAAGGCCGAATTTCTTAAGAATTCGTTTATTAATTATAAGCCCTCTTCTTATATCTATCTTAAGCTTTCTATTCGTATCTTATATCTTATATTCAAATCCTTCTCTTTAAATAGCCGGTTTAGAATACCTTCTAAGCGGACTCTCCTTCCTATACGCGACGCGTATACGTCGCGTACTAAAAACGCTATAGTCGTATAAGACCCCTTAACCGGGTTAGACTATCTAACCCCTAGCGAATTAGACGATAACGCCGACGAGGCACCCCCGATACCTACTACTATAGAAGAACCCCCCTTTATAACGATTACGCCCGAAGACGTTATTACGAATCTAAAGACTAAAATCTATAGGCTCTCTATAGTAATTCCGACCTTCTCGGCTTAAATTATCGAATTAAACGCTTTAATTAAGGGTCTATAGAAACGTATTAAAATACTCTCTTAGCTAAGCGTATCTAAAACGTATACTTCTCGTATATATCTCGACTCCGAAGCGTAGAAGGCGATCTAGCGAGAAAAGAACGTTTCTAAACTATAAACCGCGATCTAGTACTATTTCGATAAGTAGATTAACGAGTTAAATAATAAGTTTAATATACTTAATCTATAAGACTAGAATATCGAGAAGCGAATCTATTAGGCCCTCTAGAGCCTCGCGAAGTACGAAGTAATCGCCTAATACGTCTACTAACGCCTAGATAAATTCGTAACTCGAGGAGAGCTTCTCTTTAAGAAGTTTAAAGTAATCGTTTAAAATTAAGTAAAGAACTCTATCTTACGGCGATACGAGAATACGGTTATATTCTATCGCTTTTTAATAAAGCCTAGTACGTCGTATTAGAAGTATCGCGTTCGTATAGAAAGTCTATATAAATAGCTTTTATACGCGGTAGTCGATAAGAATCTTCTTATCGATCTCTTCTTTACGAACCTTCTAGAGGTCTATCGTAAAGAACTTCTTAAATACTCTATAATAAAGACTATCTAGGGGGTTAAGAAATTCTACGACTTAATTATTAGCCTTAAGTAGACGCTCGGCTTAGTTAAAATAGCGTAAATAAAGGAATAATAGCGCTAGAGCGTAGGCTATAAACGCCCGCGTCTAGCCTACTCTACCGATAGTAGGCGAGGTCGATTAAGGAACTCGAGTCGATATAAGCCGCCTCGCTAAGAAGACTTCTAGAAGTCGACTTATAGATAAGGCGTAGACGCTTCGTATACGAAGCGTAACTCGGGCTTCTATTAGTTTAATAAGAACTCGGCTAGTAACTAACCTTCTTCTAAAGCCGATAGCTCGAAGAACGATAAGATCTCGAGAAAAGAATAGTTCTAGTAGCGGCTCTAAGCCGTCTATCTTTAGGACTAGTCGACTAAGGCTTAACCGAATAAATTATTATAAACGTTCTTCTAGAGTCGCTAGAAGGGCTAGTAGCCTTAAAGACTCTCTTAAATTCGAGAAGCGATATAAATCTTATTAGATAAGATTTAGTAAGTATTTATCGCGTATTCTTCTTATACGTTAAGTATACGCTCCGCGTACGGTTCTTAAATAGCTACTCTATAACTATATAGAACTTCTATAAACTTACCCTTCGGGCTAAAGACGGAATAAGCGTTAAGTAAACTATTAGACTACGCCTATTCTAGAGCGCGTTCTTCGAGGGTTATAATCTAATCCTCGGCCTAAACTAGCTAAAAGCGGTTAACCTTATCGCCCGCTTTAATACGAATATCCTTAAATAGAGTAATCTATACTAAGACCGTATCGAGCTTATCTCTACGATATAATTCGCTAGTTAACTAGCCTTAAACGATTCCGTCTACTAGATTAATCTAGAAGATAAGATCTCTAGTTAGAACTAGCCTCTACTAACGTAAAGAGGCGGAGATCGTAATTCTATATATTATCCGCGACGTACTAGCGCTACGTATACGTAATATATATACTTTATATTAAAAGCGTAGAATAATTCTATTTTTATAGCCGTAACGGTTACCGCGCTATAAGAAGAACTTCTAAGTTAATACTAAGACTTTATAGATATTATATTAAACGAACTAGCCGGTAAGCTAGCCTAAAACTCTAAATACGACTATATAATTAATCTAAAGAACGATAAGTCGCCGCTCTAAATATCTATCTATAACCTCTCGCTAAGAGAGCTATAAATTCTACGAAAATATCTTAATAAGGCTCTTAAGAAGGGCTAGATTCGGCTTAGTAAGTCTTCTACTAGCGCGCTAATCCTCTTCGTTTCTAAGTCTAACGAGATTATACGATTATATATCGATTACTAGAGGCTAAATTAGGTTATAATTAAGAATTAATACCCGCTTTTTCTTATTAGCGAACTATTAAATTATATATCTTACGCGAAGATCTTTATAAAGCTAGACTTACGTAACGCCTATTATAGACTTCGTATTCGTAAGAGCGACGAGTAAAAGACGATCTTTAAGATAAGATACGGCCTATTTAAGTATCTTATTATATTCTTCGGCTTAGCTAACGCGCTAGCTACGTTTTAAAGCTATATTAATAAAGCTTTTAGAAGCCTCGTAGATATTATCTACGTCGTATATCTAAATAATATCTTAATCTACTCTCGAAACGAGAAAGATTACGTTTAATACGTTTAGTAGATACTCTAGCGTCTCTAAAACTAGAGCTTATATATTAAGATATTAAAGTATATCTTCTATATAATCTACGCGGAGTTTTTAGAGTTTATCGTAACGCCTAACGGCGTCGTAATAGATTCTAAACGCGTAAAGGCTATTTAAGAATAGCCGGAACCTAGCTTCTTTTATAATATATAAGTATTTTTTAGCTTTATTAACTTCTATAGGCGATTCGTATAAAACTACTTCTCTATTACTAAGCTTCTAAATAACCTCCTCCGGAACGCTACTCGGGTATTTAAAAGAGTATCTATAAAGAAGTTCTAGAAGGGCCTAACTAAGTAGTATATTTAGTTCTACTAGCTAGACGACGCTATATATATATTTTATACGCTAAAAGACGCCTTTTCGTACGGCCCGATTCTTCGATACTACGATCTAGTATTATAGCTAATACTTATTACTAATATATTAGATTTCGCCTTAGCTAGTATCCTACTCTAGTTCTAAGCGTAGGAGGGCGACTAAAAATACTAGTTATCTATTATCTACTATAGTAAGAAGTTTACGGCTATAAAAGTACGCTACGATATATATAATAAGAAACTACTAGCTATCGTTAAATACTTTAACGTATAGCGATACTTTCTTATATATATCTTATATCTAACGCGCGTACTTTACGATTATAATAATCTTAGATACTTTATAAGTACTAAAAAGTTATTAGAACGTTAGGCCCGCTACGCTAAAACGCTAGCGAAGTTCGACTTTAAGATTAAATATAAACCCGGGGTCTCTAATCCCGCCGATTCTCTCTCTAGGCGATTCGATTACGTATTAGGGTTTAAAAAGATTAAAAAGAAGATATATCTAAACGCTATATTACTAACGTTATAATAGAAGCTATAGATACGGGAACTTATAAGTAGTTTTCTAGAGGCTACTACTCCTACTACGCGCGGCGTATACGAAGAGTATATAAGAGATTTACGCTATAATAGCTAACTAGATAATACGCTCTTCGTTTCTCTACTAGAACTTATCGCCGTTATATATATTAGCGCGGCTAGCGAAAACCGTAATAACGCGAGGGCCTAAAGTTTTAAATCTTTAGATAAGAAAAGCTTACGGCTAGCGTAAGCCCTCGCTAGTATAAAAGAAGTCTAGAGCTTCGTACTACGTTAAGTAATAGTAGTAGCTATACTTAACGAAAAACTAACTATAGAGAAATCTCTAAGATTACTATTCTTATTTATTAAGAAGATCTAGCGGGAAGACGATACCGTTATCTAGCGCCGGACTTAAACTTTAGAAAAACTTACGACTAAGAGTTAGTTTTTTAATTAAGATAGTCTTTTACGCCGCTATATAAAGGTCTACGTCTCTTATAGTACTCCTCTACGGGACGAGATTATTAGGCGTAACTATAACGACTTTATAAGCGGCTACTATAGCTTTAAACGTATATATAAAGTAATTATACGTAAGTATAAGTAGCCCGGCCTAAATAAGAAAGTTAAGGCCTATATTAATATATATAACGTCTATTAGAGATATAAGATACGTCGCTATAAGCTCTACGGCCTTCTATAGCCGGTCGAAATAGAACGAGAGTCGTAAAAATACCTCTCTCTTAATTTTATTACGAATCTTTCTAAATTAAGAAGCCGCGATAGAGGCTTATATAACTTTATTCTAGTAGTCGTAGACCGCGCTACTAAGAAGATATTTTACTTCCCGATACGTAAGACGATTAACGTAAAGAATTTTACGACTTTACTCGAATTATACTTCTTATAGACGATCGTTCTAGACTCTTATAAGGTATAAGATACGAATAAAAAGCTTAAGATAGATATAAAAAGAGGGCTTATAATTAATAGACGAATTTTTAAGGAATTCGGCCTTCGCTCGTAAGCCGAAAGGCTTTTATATATAGCTAAGCGAGAGTTACGTAACTAGTATATAACTTCTATAGATCTCGTATATAAAGCGTATACGAGACGCGGCTATAGATTCTTATACTATTTTTTCTACTATAGAAGTCGACTACGACTTCGTAAAGAATAAAAAAACTCGAGAATCTTATATATCTTTTACGAGAAAAATCTTTCTTATTAGAAAGAAAAAAAGCTCGTAGCTAGAGTCGTTAAGAAAATTTCTAAGCGCGAAAGCCGTAGCCTATATTCCTTAAAATATTTACTTTTATCTATATTATAAGTAGATACGCGGAGTATACTTAACGCGTACGACTATTATACGTAGATTAAGTATATAGCGCTATACGCTAAAGTAGTAGAAAAGTTTAGCTACTCTAGACCGTTACGCAGCTTAAAGTATTCGAAAGTAGAACTCTATTAGGGGTTTAATTCTACGTAGAAAAAGTAATAATTACTTTTTACGTAATAGCGGTTATTCCGTCTTTTATCTTTTTAGGTTTATAATCGTAAGTCTCGTATATAGCTTAAGCGTTTTAGAATTATTATTTATATATTTTAAATACGTATAATATACGCGGCGCGTACTTCCCCCCTAATATTTCTTTATAGTAATTATATTAGGCGTATCTATCTTTATAGAGTTTACTACTACTACTCGTAATTTTTAGTCTATAGCTAGATTTAGTAGCTAGTATCGTTATATTTATATCTATTAGCTAGGTAATAGGTTCTTACTTCTTTACGAGTAGTACTTAGGCGTTAGATAGATATAGTTTCTTCTATTAGGTAGATACGTTTCTATAAAGTCTAGGCCTATACGTTTTATATACGCGTGCCGTAGAAGAAGTTAGTAAAAAGTCTTTATATATTAGAGTTCTTTTACGCGATTATTTTCTAACTTTACGCTATATTTATTTTCTAATATAGCTTTATCTTTAACTTCTCTCTACGGCTTTACCGCTTATTCTTCGACGTCTTCTATTACTCTAGAAGCTAGTTCTATAGATAGTATAGATAAGAAAGAGAAGAAGCTATCTCGTATAAGCTAGCTTAGTCTTAAATTAGCTTAAGATAAAGATAAAGATAAGACTTAGACTCGCTATAAGTTATTTAGTATATAGAACGTCTTTTAACGTCGTCTTATTAGTATCCGCGGTCTAGCTTCTTATTAAAAGCCGATTCCGCCTTATTATAAGGCCTTTTATAAACGTTATCTTTTATACTAGACTTCCGCTTCTTAGATTAATAATAACGTAAAGAATATTATTAAGTAGAACTATATACGTAAGATACCGCTCTCGAAGTACTAGAGATATACTAGAGCGCGATACGATTATACTTAGATAAGTTTTACTCTATAATTCGTATACGCGTCGTATTTTTAGCTAATTCTTTTTATCTATCTAGCCGTCTTCCGAGTTTCGCCGCGCTATAAACGTATTATTATTTATACGCTAGTAGGCTATTCGTTATAATACTTTTAAAGAGTAGAATCTAGTCTATAACTACGCCTCTAAGTATTTTAACTACGTTAAGAACTTTCGTCGGCTCGAAAAGACTCGCGTTAAGAACGCTAACGATTTTAAGAAGTATTTATACGCTTAATAAATCTCTCGCGACTATAATCTCTAACGTAAGTAGATAAGGACTTTCTTAACTATTCGCTTTTACTTTTACTAATTCTTAGTATAGCTTAGTATAGATAGTATCGGTTTAATACTTTCTACGAACTAACGTATCGACGTAGCTATCGAGGACCGCCTTCTACGTAGCTAGAATAACCTCTTTAAGAAGAATAGCCTCGATTTAAACCGCGATAAGTTTCTTAACGAAAGTAATAGCTAGAAGAGTATACGGTAATACTAGTATAGACCCTTAGTAAAGTAAGAGATAGAGAATAGATAAAATTTAGTTTTAATATTTAGCGAGGTTTTAGGGTTCTTTACGAGTTAGACTAGGCTTAAAGTTTTATACGAATTAAATACGCTTCTCGTACGCGGCGCTTACGCCTAGTAATAAAAATCTATTCTTTTTATATTATAGTTATTAACCCGAAAGTTTTCGTAAGTTAATTAGTCCTATAGAATTTTCTAACTATAAAAGAAACTATAGTTTTTATTCTAGATATCTTTTAGCGACGTATCGATCTCGGTCGTAGTATAACGATATATTTAGTAGCTTTCGCCCTCTAACTCTAAATTCTAAAGACTAAGCTTTTACCGCTTCGTTTTATTTCTTAAGCTAGAAGGCCTTCTCCGCCCGCGTTTTATAGATTTTTCGCCTACTTATAGTAGATTCTCGCGTACTCTTCGTATACTCTTTATACCTTTAAAATTATTTCCCGATAGATCTTTTTAAGATTTTTTACCTCGTTATAAAGGTTCTCCGCGTACTCTTCGTACGCGTTTCGTATCCGGTAGATTTATTCTTCTAAAATACTATTAACGGTATTTATTAAGTAGTTTCTAGTAGTTCTCGAGTTCGTACTCGTACTTCTACTTATTATATTTATTTAGCTAGCCTAGCTATTTAATAAAATACTATAAACCGCGGAAGCCGTCTTTATAGTTAACGATAGTCTTAATCTTTTATATATTCTCTAACTCTATAGCGGGCGGTTAGAAACCGGACTTTACGAAGTATAGCTCTAGAAGAGATATATAAAAGATAAAATAGAGCCGCGCTATTAAGGCTAGTAGCTTAAGCTAGTAGGCGAAGTTTCTAACCTTCTTAATAATCTTAAAGAAATCGAGAAATTAGCCGTTTAGCTTCTTATAAGATCGCTTTATATAAATATTCTTCGTAGATAGTAGGACCTCGTCTTTTATTTTAAAGTAGCGATCTAGGCGGTCTTTATTATAGTACTAAGTCTAGAGCTACTATACGTATAAAATTATCTAGTATATACGTACGTATATACTATATATATATTTAATATACGCTTTAGCTACGTTAGGCGCGAGAGTAATATTTTTAATATCTAAGAGTACTACTACGAGGCTTTTTATTTAGTTAGATCTAAGAATACCGTCTAACGCCTTATTATCCGTACTATAGCTTAGAATATTAGAGGTATATTTAGTAGTAGAGTATAACTTATTATTATACGCGAATACTACTTATAGTAGTAATTTAGCCTAATTAGATTACTTCTAGTTAGAGTATATCCTTAGATACGTCTTAATCTCTTAGTTTTAACGTTCTATTTACTCGTTCGTCTATAAATAGAATACCATATTAAGGCGTCGTTTAATATCTAATTCGTAGTATAGAGTAAACTAATATTCGCTAGTAAATACTAATTCTCTATTTAAGACGATAGAGTCTAAAACGATCGTTTATAAGAAGTATAGTTCGAGTAGAATTATAAAGTTCTTTACGTCGATCGTCTTATATACTAGAAAGTAAAATATCTTCTTAGTAGCGCGGTCTACGACTACTAAAATAAAGTTATATAAGCCTCTATCGCGGCCCCTTAATTTAAGAAGATCTATAATAAAATTAAGAAAGAGATATTTCTACGACTCTTATTCTATTTTAACTAGCTATAGAAGGTCGTAGAGCTTATAGCGACGTACCTTATATTTCTAGTAAATATTATATATATTAATATAGGCCTTAACTTTCTTATTTAGACCGGGCTACTTATACTTATATATAATTACTTTATATATACGTTTAAAGCTATAGTAGCCGCCCGTAGAATTATTATAGTTACGCCTAATAATCTCGTTCCGTAGAGGGGTACTATAAGAGACGTAAACCTTTATATAGCGGCGTAGAAGACTATCTTAGTTAAAAAACTAATTCTTAGTCGTAAGTTTCTCTAAAGTTTAAGTCCAGCGCTAGACGACGGTATCGTCTTTTCGCTAGACCTTCTTAATAAATAAAAATAGTAATCTTAGAGATTTCTCTATAGCTAGTTTTTCGTTAAGTATAGCTACTACTATTACTTAACGTAGTACGAAGCTCTAGGCTTTTTTTATACTAGTAAGAGCTTACGCTAGCCGTAAGCTTTTCTTATTTAAAAGTTTAAAATTCTAGACCCTCGCGTTATTATAGTTTTCGCTAGCCGCGCTAGTATATACGACGGCGATAAGTTCTAATAGAGAAACGAAGAGCGTATTATTTAGTTAACTATCGTAGCGCGAGTTTTTTATATACTCTTTATATACGCCGCGCGTAGTAGAAGTAATAGCTTTTAGAGAACTATTTATAAGTTTCTATATCTATAGCTTCTATTATAACGTTAGTAATATAGTATCTAGATATATCTTCTTTTTAACCTCTTTAAATTCTAATACGTAATCGAATCGCCTAGAGAGAGAATTAGTAGAGTTAGAGGCTTTAAGTTTATATTTAATCTCGAAGTCGAACTTCGCTAGCGTTTTAGCGTAGCGGGTCTAACGTTTTAATAACTTTTTAGTACTTATAAAGTATCTAAGATTATTATAATCGTAGAGTACGCGCGTCGGGTACGAGGCGTATACGAGAAAGTATCGCTATACGTTAAAGTATTTAACGATAGCTAGTAGTTTCTTATCGTACGTATTATAGCGTACTTCTATAGCCGTAAACTTCTTACTATAGTAGATAATAGATAACTAGTATTTTTAGTCGCCCTTCTACGCTTAGGGCTAGAGTAGGATACTAGCTAAAGCGAAATCTAATATATTAGTAATAAGTATTAGCTATAATACTAGATTATAGTACTAAAGAACTAGACCGTATAAAAAGATATCTTTTAGCGTATAAAACGTATACGTAGCGTCGTTTAGCTAGTAGAACTAAATATACTACTTAGTTAGATTCTTTCGAGACTTCTTCGTAGATACTTTCTTAGATACCCGAGTAGCGTTCTAGAGAAGGTTATTTAGAGGCTTAGTAATAGAGAAGTAGTTTTATACGAATCGCCTATAGAAGTTAGTAAAGCTAAAAAATACTTATATATTATAAAAGAAGTTAAATTCTAGTTATTCTTAAATAGTCTTTACGCGTTTAGGGTCTATTACGACGCCGCTAGACGTTACGATAAACCCTAAAAACTTTACGTAGGTTATATAGAAGGTATACTTTAATATCTTAATATATAAGCTTTAGTTCTAGAGGCGCTAGAGTATCTATTAAACGTATTAGATATAATCTTTCTCGTTTTAAGAGTAGATTAAGATATTATCTAGATATACGATATAGATAGTATCTACGAGGCTTCTAAGAGCTTTATTAATATAGCTCTAAAACGTAGCCGGCGCGTTAGCTAGATCGAAGAATATAACGAGATACTTAAATAGATTATATCTTATCTTAAAGGCCGTCTTCTACTCGTCGCTCTTATAAATATAGAGTCTATAATAGGCGTTACGTAAGTCTAGCTTCGTAAAAATCTTCGCGTAAGATATATAGTTTAATAGTTCGCTAATAAGAAGAAGCGGGTATCGATTTTTAATTATAATTTAATTTAGCCTCTAGTAATTAATATATAATCGTATAGTCCCGTTAGACTTAGAGACGAAGAGAATTAGCGCGCTAGTAGAAGACTTACTAGGCTAAATCTAGCCCTTCTTAAGAGTCTTATTAAGATATTTTCGTAGAATCTATAGCTCTCTTAGCGAGAGGTTATAGATAGATATTTAAAGCGGCGACTTATTATTCTCTAAATCGATTATATAGTTATATTTAGAGTTCTAGGCTAGCTTACCGGCTAGTTCGTTTAATACGATATCCGTAAAGTTTTAGTATTAACTTAGAAGTCCTTCTTATAGCGCGATAACTATTACGGCTATAAGAATAAAATTACTCTACGCTTTTAATACGAAGTATATATATTACGTATACGCGGCGCTAGTACGTCGCGGATAATACGTAGAATTACGATTTCTATCTTTCTATATTAGTAGAAGCTAGTTCTAACTAGAAATCTTATCTTCTAGATTAATCTAGTAGACGGAATTATCTAAGGCTAGTTAACTAGCGAATTATACTATAAAGATAAGCTTAATACGGTCTTAGTATAAATTATTCTATTTAAAAGTATTCGTACTAAAGCGGGCGATAAGATCGGCCGCTTTTAGCTAGTTTAGACCGAGAATTAGATTATAATTCTTAAAGAACGCGCTTTAGAATAGGCGCGGTTTAATAGTTCGCTTAACGCCTATTCCGTCTTTAGCCCGGAGGGTAAGTTTATAGAAGTTCTATATAGTTATAGAGTAGCTATTTAAGAATTATACGCGGAGCGTACGCTTAACGTACGAGAAGAATACGCGATAAATACTTACTAGATCTTATCTAATAAGATTTATATCGCTTTCTAAATTTAAGAGAGTCTTTAAAGCTACTAGCCCTTCTAGCGACTCTAGAAGAACGTTTATAACGATTTATCTAGTTAAGTCTTAGTCGACTAGTTCTAGAGGTAGACGGCTTAGGGCCGCTATTAGAACTATTTTTTTTTTAAGATCTTATCGTTCTTCGAGTTATCGACTCTAGAAAAAGATTAGTTACTAGCCGGGTTCTTATTAAATTAATAGAAGTCTAAGTTACGCTTCGTATACGAAGCGCCTACGCCTTATTTATAAGTCGACTTCTAGAAGTCTTCTTAGCGAGGCGGCTTATATTAGTTTAAGTTTCTCGACTAACCTCGCCTACTATTAGTAGAGTAGGCCGGACGTAGGCGTTTATAGCCTACGTTCTAGCGCTATTATTTCTCTATTTACGCTATTTTAACTAAGTCGAGCGTTTACTTAAGACTAATAATTAAGTTATAGAGTTTCTTAACTCCCTAGATAGTCTTTATTATAGAGTATTTAAGAAGTTCTTTATAATAAATCTCTAGAAGGTTCGTAAAGAAGAGATTAATAAAAAGGTTCTTATCGGCTACTACGTATAAAAGCTATTTATATAGGCTTTCTATACGGGCGCGGTACTTCTAATACGACGTACTAGACTTTATTAGAAAGTAGTAGAATATAACTATATTCTCGTACCGCCGTAAGATAGGGTTTCTTACTTAATCTTAAACGATTACTTTAAACTCCTTAAAGAGAAGCTCTTTTTAGATTATAGATTTATCTAGGCGTTAGTAAACGTATTAGGCGATTACTTTATACTTCGCGAGGCTCTAGAGGGCCTAATAAGTCTACTTCTCGATATTCTAGTCTTATAGATTAAATATATTAAACTTATTATTTAACTCGTTAATCTATTTATCGAAATAGTACTAGGTCGCGGTTTATAGTTTAGAAACGTTCTTTTCTCGCTAGATCGCCTTCTATGCTTTAGAGTTAAGATATATATAAAAAGTATACGTTTTAAATATACTTAGCTAAGAGAGTATTTTAATATATTTCTATAGACCCTTAATTAAAGCGTTTAATTCGATAATTTAAGCCGAGAAGATTAGAATTACTATAGAAAGTCTATAAATCTTAGCCTTTAGATTCGTAATAACGTCTTCGGGCGTAATCGTTATAAAAAGGGGTTCTTTTATAATAGTAGATATTAAAGATATCTTATTAGCGTTATTATCTAATTCGCTAGAGGTCGGATAGTTCGACTTAGTTAAGGGGTTTTATATAACCGTAGCGTTTTTAATACGCGACGTATACGCGTCGCGTATAAAAAGAGAGATTCGCTTAGAAGATATTCTAAACCAGCTATTTAAAGAGAAGAATTCGAATATAAGATATAAGATACGAATAAGAAGCTTAAGATAAATATAAAAAGAGGGCTTATAATTAATAAACGAATTCTTAAGAAATTCGGTCTTCGCTCGTAGGCCGAAGGGCTTTTATATATAGCTAAGCGAGAGTTATATAACTAGTATATAACTTCTATAGATCTCGTATATAAAGCGTATACGAGACGCGGCTATAGATTCTTATAACTCTATCGTCTTAAATAGAGGGTTAGTATTTACTAGCGAATATTAGTCTACTCTATACTACGAACTAGATATTAAACGACGCCTTAGTACGGTATTCTATCTATAGACGAACGGGTAAATAGAATATTAAAACTAAGAGATTAAGACGTATCTAAGAATATACTCTAACTAAAAGTAATCTAATTAGGCTAAACTACTACTATAAGTAGTATTCGCGTATAATAATAAGTTATACTCTACTACTAAATATACCCCTAATATTCTAAGCTACGGTATAGATAACGAGGCGTTAGACGGTATTCTTAGATCTAACTAGATAAGAAGCCTCGTAGTAGTATCCTTAAGTATCGAGAATATTACTCTCGCGCCTAACGTAGCTAAAGCGTATATCGAACGTATACGTAGCGTATACGCACGTATATACTAGGTAATTCTATACGTATAGTAGCTCTAGGCTCGATACTATAATAAAGGCCGCCTAGATCGCCACTTTAAAATAAAGGACGAGGTTCTACTATCCGCGAAGAATATTCGTACGAAGCGATTTTATAAGAAGCTAGACGGCCGATTTCTCGATCTCTTTAAGATTATTAAGGAGGTTAGGAACTCCGTCTACTAGCTTAAGCTACTAGTCTTAATAGCGCGGCTCTATTTTATCTTCTATATATCCCTTCTAGAGCTATACTCCGTAAAGCCCGGTTTCTAACCGCCCGCTATAGAGTTAGAGGATATATAGAAGGTTAAGACCGTCGTTAACTATAAAGACGGCCTCCGCGGTTCGTAGTATCTTATTAAATAGCTAGGCTAGCTAAATAAATATAATAAGTAGAAGTACGAGTACGAACTCGAGAACTACTAGAAACTACTCGATAAATACCGTCGACGGTACTCTAGGGAAATAAACCTACCGAATACGAAACGCGTACGAAGAGTACGCGGAGAATCTTTATAATAAGGCGAAAAACCTTAAAAAGACCTACTAGGAAATAACCCTAAAGATACGAAGAGCGTACGAAGAGTACGCGGGGATTTACTATAAATAGGCGAAAAACCTATAAAACGCGGATAGGGAAGGCCTCTCGGCTTAAGAAATAAGACGAAGCGGTAAAAGCTTAGTCTTCGAAATTTAGGGTTAGAGGGCGAAAGCTACTAAATATATCGTTATACTACGGCCGAGATCGATACGTCGCCGAAAGATACCTAGAATAAAAATCGTAGTTTCTTTCGTAGTTAGGAAATTCTATAGAACCGATTAACTTACGAAAACTTTTAGGTTAATAACTATAATATAAGAAGAATAGATTTTTATTACTAGGCGTAAGCGCCGCGTACGAGAAGCGTATCTAATTTATATAAAACTCTAAGCCTAGCCTAACTCGTAAAGAACCCTAAAACCTCGCTAAATATTAAAACTAAATTTTACTTATTCTTTATCTCTTACTTTACTAAGGGCCCGTACTAGTATTATCGTATACTCTTTTAGCTATTACTCTCGTTAAGGAACTTATCGCGGTTTAGGTCGAGGCTATTCTTCTTAAAAAGATTATTTTAGCTACGTAGAAGGCGGTTCTCGGTAGTTACGTCGATACGTTAGTTCGTAGAGAGTATTAGACCGATACCGCCTATACTAAGCTATACTAAGAGTTAATAAAAGTAAAAGCGAACGGTTAAGAAAGCCCTTATCTATTTACGTTAGAGGTTATAGTCGCGAAAGATCTATCGAGCGTATAGATACTTCTTAAGACCGCTAGCGTTCTTAACGCGAGTCTTCTCGAGCTAGCGAAAGTTCTTAACGTAGTTAAGATACTTAGAGGCGTAGCTATAAACTAGATTCTACTTCTTAGAAGTATTATAACGAATAGCCTACTAGCGTATAAACGATAACACGTTTATAGCGCGGCGAAACTCGAGAGGCGGCTAAATAGACGAAAAGAATTAGCTAAAGATATAACGCGTATACGAATCGTAGGATAAAACTTATCTAAATATAATCGTATCGCGCTCTAGTATATCTCTAGTACTTCGAGAGCGGTATCTTACGTATATAGCCCTACTTAATAATATTCTTTACGTTATTATCGATCTAAGAAGCGAAAGCCTAGTATAAAAGATAACGTTTATAAAAGGCCTTATAATAAGGCGGAATCGGCTCTTAATAAGAAGCTAGGCCGCGGATACTAACGAGACGACGTCGAGAGACGTCCCGTATACTAAACGGCTTATAGCGAGCTCGAGCCTTACCTTTATCTTTATCTTAAGCTAATTTAAGACTAAGCTAGCTTATATAAAATAGCTTCTCCTCTTTCTTATCTATACTATCTATAGAACTAGCTTCTAGAGTAATAGGAGACGTCGAAGGACGAGCGGTAAAGCCGCGGAAGAAAGTTAAAGATAAAGCTATATTAGAAAATAGATATAGCGTAGAGTCGAAAAACGATCGCGTAAGAGAACTCTAATATATAGAGGCTTCTTACTAGCTTCTCCTACGGCACGCGTACGTAAAACGTATAGGCCCGGACTCTATAAAAACGTACCTATTTAATAGAAGAAACTATATCTATCTAACGCCTAAGTACTACTCGTAAAGGGGTAAGAACCTATTATCTAGCTAATAGATATAGGTATAACGATACTAGCTACTAAACCTAGCCGTAGACTAAGAATTACGAGTAGTAGTAGTAAACTCTATAAAGGTAGATACGCCTAATATAATTACTATAAAGGAATACTAGGGGGAAAGTACGCGCCGCGTATACTATACATACTCGGAACGTATAAATAATAGTTCTAAAACGCTTAAGCTATATACGAGACTCGCGATTATAAACCTAAAAAGATAAAAGACGAAATAACCGCTATTACGTAGGAAGTAATTACTACTTTTCCTATATAAAACTAAACCCCTAATAGAGTTCTACTTTCGGATACTTTAAGCCGCGTAACGGTCTAGAGTAGCTAAACTTTTCTACTACTCTAGTATATAGCGCTATATATCCGACCCGCGTATAATAGTCGTACGTGTTAAGTATACTCCGCGCACCTACTTATAATATAGGTAAAAGCGGATATTCTAAGGAATATAGGCTACGGCTTCCACGCCTAGGGATTTTCTTAACGACTCTAGCTGCGAGCTTTTCTCTTTCTAATAAGAAAGATTTTCCTTATAGAAGATATATAAGATTCTCGAGTTTTTTTATTCTTTACGGGGTCGTAGTCGACCCCTATAGTAGAGGGGATAGTATAAGAATTTATAGCCGCGTCTCGTATACGCTTCGTATACGAGACTTATAGAAGTTATATACTAGTTATATAACTCTCGCTTAGCTATATATAAAAGCCCTTCGGCCTACGGGCGAAGACTAAATTCCGAAAGAATTCGTTTATTAATTATAAGCCCTCTTCTTATATCTATCTTAAGCTTCTTATTCGTGCCTTATACCTTATATATACTAATTAAATTAATTAAACTATCGATATTACTTATCGTATCTATAGCCGCCTACGCTAGTAGTAGCAGTAATAATAGTAGTACTAATAATAATAGTAGTAATAGTACTAGTAGTAATAGTAGTAATAGTAGTAGTAGTAGTAAAAGTAGTAGTAATAGTAATAGTAGTAGTAGTAAAAGAATAGTAGAGTATCCCTATCTATAGTTATATTTAACTAAGATAACGACGGCGCCGAGTAGAAGCCCGCCGATAATCTAGATAGAGTTACCCCGGAGCCGAAGCTATAGAAGTAATAGTAAGATCTTCTTAATATAGACTAATATAAGATACGATACTAATAGTCGATATAGATAGTAATCGTAGTAGTAGTAATAGTAATAGTAATAGTACCCGTAAGTAAATATTATAATATACGTTAAGATAATATAATTAATATACTATATAGGCCCGCTCGCGCGATCTCGGCTCTTTTCTTTCTCGGTATCTTTCTTCTTTTAGCGCTCGCTACTTCGGCTACTTTAGTAGCTTCGATTCTTCCTTCGTCGTAGAATATATCGGCGTAGCCCGCTCCGTAAGTCTATATTCTAGTTAGTATTTATATCTTAGCTAATATATAGTTATAGCGTAGCATTTATCGATACCTATAACTACGTAAGGCGTAGTTTAGTAGCTATTACTAACTAGCCGCGCGTAGCGTATAGATTATCGGCGAAAGCCGTTAGGGCGGCTCCGCTCTACGTAGCGACTACTACTAAGAAGTAGTAGTTAAAATTAGGCTACTCCGCTTCGGCGGAAAGTAGCCGTAATCTCTCGGCGAATATATTCTATATAGAACGTATTATAGAGACTACGTTAGATAGATAGCTCTTTAGAGAGGACCGCTACTCGCTCTATTAGTAGGGCGATCTAGAGTATTAGATATATTTAGAAGATATATTTAACTATATCTCTAAGATTAGGGACGCTTATACCCGGTATCGTACGGCCTCTTAAAGAGAAGCGTGTTTAAAGTTAGTACATAAAAAAAATCCGCGTAAGTTTACCCGTAAGTACTCTAGTTTAAAAGAACCGGGTAGTTCTATCTAAAAACTACCGTCTAAGGGCGACGATCCGGGTTCTAGCTCTAGCGGGACGGGTATAGCGGTCTAATCTATACGAGCTCGGGCTACGTCGATATAGATAGAAGTAGTAGTAGTAGTAGTAGTAATAGTAGTAGTAGTAGTAGTAGTAGAAATAGTAGTAGTAGTAATAGGAGTAGTAATAATAATAATAATAACGATAACGAAGACGATAACGACGATAACGACGACGAAGACGATAGTAGCGATAATAATAATAATAGTAGTAGAAAAATTAAAATTAATTCTTTACGACTATATATATAATACTCTATAATATATACTAATAACCTTAGATATACGCGATATACGAATCTACGAAGTATTAGATTTCTTATATCTATAATAATTTAAGGGAATATACTATCCTTTAAATCTTAGTAGTTACTTAGTAGTTATCGATTCCGGCACCGCGATATATACTATAGAAAATATACGGCTTAGTAATTACTTAGTAGGTATAATCCCCGGTTATATATACTAAGTTCGCGGAGAATATATAGCCGAATAAATCTTAGTAGATATTTAGTAGTTATAGTTTCCGACTAGGTATAATAATACGCGGAGAATATATAGCTAGATAAATCTTAATAGTTACTTAGTAGTTATAGTTTCCGACTATATATACTAATCCGCGAAGAATATATAGTATAGTATATCTTAGTAGTTACTTAGTAGTTATAGCTCGAGACTTACGTTCGAGCTATATATCGTTATCTATATACGGATTAATAGTTAGGTCGTCGATAATATTAATCTCGTCTTTTACGTCTACTTTTAGATTAATATAACTTTCGTTTAGACCGATAAGTCGCGTAAGCCTAGCCGACTCCGGCTAGTCTACGTATAGTTAGTTAAACCGAATAATCTTCTCTTCTAACTATATAAAATCCGTAAGGAATACGTCTTCTAAGTCGAATATTCGAGGAATACTCGCTAAGTCCTCGGGTAACTATAGCGAGCCTATATCGTTAAGAAATAGCTTTCGAGTAAGACTAAATATCTCGTTTTATATTATTATAGTAGTATAGCTCCCGCTCGTATACTTATCGAAAGCTATCTCGACTATAGCCTTATAGCTACGTATCTATATATTTAAGAGATAGATTCGACTAAAGACCGTATCTTTATTATACGTAGAGTTCTTAAAGTACTTTATCTTAATATAATATACGTAATTAAGATACTCTAGTCTAAGATCGATAGACTTCTAAATATTAGGTCTACTAATCTAATTTATAAGGCCGGATAATAGAATAGTAGCTTAGAGATTCGGTATCGAGATAGCTAGTTTAAGAAGCTATTAATAGTATATTATCTCGTATCCGTAATTATATTACGTAGCTCTAAAGAATAAGACGATTAACGAATCTACTAGATATCGTAATAGATCGACGTTTACGTACTTTACGGTATATCGTATAGCTAATAGTAATTCTACTTTACGTAGAAATCGATAAAGGATACGAAAGCTAATATCCTCGTATATTAATCTATTTTAAGTATCCTCGGTACTTAAGTAGCTTTAAACGTCGTCTATAAGAGTAAGAAACTAATCTAGTAATAAACGAGAGAGCGAGCTCTTAACCCTATCTATATCGCTAAAATCGGTAGTATCGAGTAACGCGCGCTACTATATAGTAGTATAAAATAATATTACTATACGAATCGTATAGCTTTAGATAAAAAGAGATTCGAGCTAGTAATACTTAGCGTTATCTTAACTATATTAACTACGATTCTATAACTTAATATTAAACTTAATATAGTAAATCGTCTCTTTGCGATAGTCGATAGAATCCTAATACGTACGGACGAGCGTATTTACGAAGTTTATCTAAATATAGAACTAAGTAGAAATACTAAGTAGCTATTAACGTCGATCGTAATACTCTTTCGCGCGATACTACTAGCTCTTTATACTCCGTATTAACTATAACGTAAGTTAGTCGCTATATACGAGCTAAAGACGATTCTCGAAATCCGTCGAGCTCTTTAGTCTAAGGTATTATAGAAATATACTATTATAGATATCGTAGATACTTTAAATAGTTTCTTCGTTCTCGTAAATCGCGCTAAGCTACTAATATAACGTCTTATATATATCTAGACGATAAATATTTAGTATCGAAGGGCGAAGCGACTAGTAATTCTTAAAGATATTTTTAATAGTATTTAGAAAAACCCTCGCGATAGTATCTATTAGAAGACTACGTATAATCTAACTATCGATATTATTAACGTTAGATCTAAAGATACTAGGCGACTCTACTATATCGCTCTAGTAGAGTTCGATCGTAAAATCGTATATATCTTAACGTAGGCCGTTCTCTAGTATCTCTAGATATATAATAAGCGCGGAAGTTATAAGATTACGTATAACCGCCTTATAGCTAAGATATTTATCTCGTATTATACTTTTAAAATTAATATTATCGTAGTATATTATAGTATATAGATTCGCTACGTAGCGCTTAATCTACTTTTATATATACGAATATTAGTAAGATTCTTACTTAGTAGTTACTTAGTAGTTAGAGTCTCCGGTAAATACGGGTAAAACTAGGGAAACTACTACTTAGTAGTTACTTAGTAGTTAGATATCTCTAATAAACGCGGCTAAAACTAGAGGAACTATAACTTAGTAGTTACTTAGTAATTAGAGTCTCTAATAACCGTAGATAACCCGGGGGAAGAACGACTTAGTAGTTACTTAGTAGTTAATATCTCCGAAACGTATATATAATATATACTAAGTACTAAGAGAAGATCTCTTAGTAGTTACTTAGTAGTTTAATTCTCTAGTAACGTAGATAAGAAAGTCGAGATATATACGTATCTTTATCTCTTCTACGATAGTCTCTATTAACCTCTTCGCCGATATATATCTATAGTATATATTTAAACCGCTAAGAGTCTATAATATCCTTCGCTTCGTTCTAAAGCTTATTAAATACGTATCTAACGTAGACTATAAGAAGTTCGAATTAATCCGCTAGCGCGAATAATAGACTATACTAGTAATAGTATATATATATCTCGTAATCGCTACTATCTAAGGTTTACTATTATAGCTAGATTAATAGGAGCGTTAATTAGATATAACCCTTAAGAGTATACTATACTACGTAGAAGTAATATTCTATAGATTCTTAATAGTACGTTCGATATTAAGATTCTTAAGATCTTTACTATAATTAAAACGACCGTAGTAGCGGTTAGAGGGAATATATAAATTACTATAACGAATAAGAATATTAAGCTCTTTACGATAGTCGCTAATAGTTAATAATACGAGTACTTAAACGACTAGATCTCTAAAGATATTATATACTTTCTTCTATCGCCGGGCTAGTATTATATTTATATAAGAAGATAGGTCGATATCTTTACTAGCCTATATAATAGCGAGATATCTAAAGCTTATACTAACCTCTCGTATTATAGTAAATACCTTTTAAAGCCTCTATCGTATACTATATTATATATATCGATCTCTCGTACGCCGACTACTAAGCGGGATATTATTAACGTATATAGAATCGTTTATATCGTCTTTCGAGTTCTTAGAATCGCTAGAGCCTAGGCTAGGGCTAGAAAGAGTATTATCGTCGTCGTTAGAGTTATCGTTAATAGCGGAAGACCTATTAGAGAATATATATTAGTAGAAGGGCGAGCTTAGAGAAGGACTATTTAAGAAGCTTAATAGCTTCGCTAGTATCTACTCGATAGAATCTATACCTACTTATAGCTATAGGGAATTAATTAGACTATCGATTATATATACTATTAGGGTCTTATAATAGTATTAGTAGTAAGAAGTATACTACTAAAGACGAGGGTATCGTTTCTTAGTAGAGATATAATAGATATACGTAAAGTTAGACCTATATATACTTAGATCCTCCTACGGAGGAGGATAACGATGCGATCTAATTAGCTAATATACGATGCGCTAATCTGCTATATTATGCTAAACCCAATTCAGGCGCTTGGCATCCTCCCGCAAGAGGGTCTGATTTATGAGATAACGTCACCCGAGATTCGAGCGATCGACGTCACCAGCGACGCGCCGCGACGCGAAAACTGACATCTCCGCCGCTGCCCACCACTCACCCCGCTTCGATCCCCGCCATGCCCCGAGCTGCAAAGCAGGCCAAGCCGTCGCTCCCCTCCAACACCCTGATCGTCGACAATGGCGCCTACAACATCAAGGCTGGCTTCGCCCCGCCAGACAGCTCCACCGAGCCCACCTGCCGCATCAGCCCAAACTGCATAGCTCGCGCAAGGGACAGACGCATTTGGGTCGGCTCGCAGCTGGACCAATGCAAGGACTTTGGCGAGATGGCCTTCCGCAGGCCCGTCGAGAAGGGCTTCGTCGTGAACTGGGAGGGCGAAAAGGCCATCTGGGACCATGAGTTTCTGGGGAACGACGCCCCGCTAAAGGTACACACAATCCCTCGTTTTCCTCCCATTGCTGCTGACCATGCTCGCACAAACAGTGCGACCCGCACGACACTGCCCTCGTCCTGACCGAGGCCCCCAACTCCCCGCAAGCTCTGCAGACCAACTGCGACCAGATGGTCTTCGAAGAGTTCGAATTCGCCTCCTACTACCGCTGCCTCGCCCCCGTGCTAAACGCCTACAACGACATCCCAGCCCTCTTCGGCGACCCGGCCACCACCACTTCCCCCGTCGAGTCTCTCCTCCTCATCGACACGGGCTACTCGCACACGACCATCACCCCGCTGCACCACGGCCGGCCCTTCCACTCAGCCATCCGCCGCCTGACAGTCGGCGGCAAGTTCCTAACGAACCACCTGAAAGAGCTCATCTCGCTGCGCGCCTACAACTTCATGGACGAGACGCACCTGGTCAACGAAATCAAAGAAGACGTGTGCTACATCTCGGCCGACTTCGCCCGGGACCTCGAGCGGACATGGAAGGGGGGCGCCCTCTCGTCCACGACCACCCACAAGAACAAGACCTCCGCAGCCACAGACCCCTCCATCGTCGTCGACTACGTCCTTCCCGACTACTCCGAGCGCACCCGCGGCTTCGCGCGCCCCCACGACCCCTCGGCCACCGCCAAAGCGAAGCGTCTAGGCACGCTCGCCCACGCCACAGGCGGCGGCGGCGGCAGCGGCGGCGGCACTCCCACCACCACCACAGCCGCAACACCGGACATGGCCGCCAGCAAAACCCCCGAAGACCTCCTGCCCCTCGGCAACGAACGCTTCGCCGTCCCGGAACTCCTCTTCCACCCGAGCGACATCGGGCTCGCGGAGCCCGGCCTGCCGGCCGCCGTCATGCAGTCCTTGCAGCAGCTGCCGGAGGCCCTGTGGCCGGGACTGCTCGCGAACGTCGTCGTCGTGGGCGGTAACGCGTTGCTGCCGGGCTTCGTGGAGAGGCTGAGGAAAGAGCTGAGGGCGGTGGTGCCGGGCGAGTACGTGGTGAGGGTGGCGAGGCCGGAGGATCCGGTGGGGGCGACGTGGAGGGGGGGTGTGAGGATGGTGGGGGAGAGGGGGGAGGGGCTCAGGGGCGTGGCGGTGATGAGGGAGGAGTACATGGAGAATGGGGCGGGGTGGGCTGCGAGGAGGTTCGCGGGCTTGGTGTGAGGGGTCAAGGGGAAGAGATGGGGGGAGGTGAGGGGAGAGGGGAAGGAGAGAGCAGGCGAAAACAGATACCCTTACTGCATTGGCAATTTTTCTTCACCATACCTACCTACCTTTTGCATCTTGTTGCTCGGTTCGATCATCGCGTGTGGCTATCCGCAGCGGTCTACTCCCGATGTCTTACCGTGCTCAGTCCAACGGCCTCTTGAGCTCGTGTCGCTTGCTCGTCATCGGTCATCGCACACATCACATCCCCTTCTGCTTCGAACCTCCACACGTGCACACCGCATGGCCACCCCATGATTGGCCGCGCACCCGTGCTCTTCGGCCCTGGACTGAGGAGGATATAATATAAAACGGTGCCCCCCACACCTCACCTCGTTCCTCCATTCTGCAAAGCAAGCCTTTCAGTCATCTTGCGTTTACTTCAACAGCAATGATGCTCTTGAGTATAGCTTCTGCTATGCTCGGAACTGGCAATTGCGTCAACTGAGCACTACAAACTGCCGCGGCGGCGTCCTGGGGAGGTTGCTCATTGTACTGACGGGGCCTCATTGTTGGAGGAGGAGGAGGTTTTGGTGCGTACGTACATCAACAGTCGCTGATGATGATGATGATGATGATGACGATACGGACACGTAGATGAGTGGTGTGCGTGCGGCATTGTGTGATGACAGTGCTGGCAATTGCTCTTGTGGGGTGTTGGTGTGTTGGAGGTGCGGCTGGGGTGGAGGAGGAGGGGTGGGGTTGAGACAAACAGCTCCATCCATCAAGAGGTCTGTACCTTGCCCGAACACGTTACAGACTACCCCATCGAGAGGACTCGATGCTTACTTGAGCGTTCTCTTGACGCTAATGCGGTAAAGTAGTAGGGAAAGATGTTGATCATCAACTGTCTCAAACGATGACCAGTGGATTCTCATATGTGTTTCATTTCCAGCCAAGGGGACACCCAAAGGAGAGTAGGCGTGTCTGATCGGACATTAGTGCCGGCAGAACCGTTCTCCCTCAGCTCTTGGAGCCAGGGGCGAAGAAGTCCAATACTCCGAATGGTGACCAAAACAATGACATCGGAGTATCCGGGAATTTTATACCGCACCAATCTTGTTGCAGGCAAGGCCGTCACATGCATCTGAGCCGTCTGCAGCCAGCTAAATGGTGGCGCACAGGTACTGCCGCATCGTTGACCAGATGCACGGGTCACCGGGCATCCTGGTTTGGGTAGACCTAAGCCTGTTGATGTGATCATATGTCAATGAATGCTAACAAGACTTTGTATCGAACGAGGTACATCTACTTGAGTTCTAACAGAGCTCTCTTGGTCTACGTGTGGTGAGAAGCCTTGTATTTCTGAAAGCATGCAAATACTACGCCGGAACGACGCATCAGCGTGTCATACTTTGGCTTTTCTGTTGTAATCGATTGAATTTGCGAGACTCGATGAGAAATTGGGGATATCATGATATAAGTTCTCATATGATGAGCCTCGATAGCAGATAGTAATGATAAAGAGCATTCTTTGAGTATTGCTGTAGACCTCACAAGGATAAGAATGATACAGCATCTATTCGTCGCCTTTAGTGAGCAACCGCCTTCAATCTAGCAGCTAGCCCCAGAAACTGTTTAGCACGTTGCTGAGAGATATTTAGAGTGAAAAAGAAAAGACCAGCGAGTCTTGGGCAAAGTGAAACACCAGAGAGATGCGAGATTATACAGTCTTACACGGAGGAGTTCAAGAATGAAGACAGTGTAGGGTTTTCAATACAAATGTCCATCACCAACGGTAGATGCTGCTTAGCAGCACGCATTGATTAATAAGCAGCAGCATCATTATCATGTGTCAAAAAAATGGCATCAAGCAGTCCGCAGGGAGGATATCTCGTCCCTGCCCATAGATTGCTTCAGCTGCCCGCTCTTTTGGGCCTTCCTCTCGAATTTGGTTCGGGTTTGTCATTCCAAAGGTCCACGCTCTGAGAGGAGCAGGGCCGTCAGTGTCCGGCTCCGGCGATGGAGAAGACATTGTCGCTTGTTGCTTGCGGATGTCAAGCCACCTCTCGTTCACCGGCGCGGGCGGTTGGGGTGGCGCCTCTTCCTCACCCGCTGGCGCAACGCTATGCCTGCCGGGTCTGAAGATAGCGCTTAAGCGCCTGCTCCTACGGCGCTCGTTCGCGCCCTCGCGGGGAGTAGCGACTATGTTGGCGTCGCGTTAGTTGCGGTCGATGGCCATACGCCTAGCCACGGCAAGGCGCTCCTTGCTGGTGTCCGTACTTCTGGATGCCGGCTTTAACCGGAAGCTGGTGTGGAGGAGCCGCTGTGGGACGCGGCGGTGGGTGCTCCTGGTGACCCGACACCTTTGCGGAGCTAGATTTGACTCCCGGCTATCGTTGAGACTCTTAGCCAATAGGAAACATTGCGAACGTCAGAAATTTGGAGTTAAGCGAGAGCAAAATGTGGAGACAGCATGGAGAAAACTTGGAGACGCCGAAATCGCAACAGCAACTGTCCAGAGGCCTTGAGGCTCGAGATGGAGACAATTGGAGTAAGTTGTAAGAAACACATTTGATCCGTCAGATGCTTGCCCACCCTCAGGTCCTTAGCTTGTTAATGTTCATAATCGTAGACGTTTGATATCGCTCTCTTCAGGACATTGGGCTGCTCTACAGCTTGAAGTCTCCAGCTTGTCTTTCCCAACCCATTGCACTCGGCTCGAGAGCAGACACTTTGTCGACGAGCTCAAGCTTCCGCTCCCGCGACCTTTCAGTGCAAAGCTCGTAGATGGTGCTGAGATTGAACGTCAAGGCATGGAAAGCGTAAGACGAGTTCTCCCCATGGTCTATGAGATCCTCCAACAGTGCACGCGCATCAGCTATCCGGCCAACATAGAGTAGACATACTGCGCGATTTTGCGTGACCATGGGATCATCAGGACTTTCGGCGGCCAGCATGTCCCATATAGTCAGGGCGGTGGGATAGTCCGCTTCGGCCATGGCGACCAGAGCATTGAGGGGGTCAGCAGGAGGCGGAGCATCGCCAGCAGAGGGGGTATGAGGAGCAGGCGAGGGCGACGCGGCGACGCAGCGTTTTGCAGCATCAATGTCGCCGACTTTGATCCACGTCAATGCTTCCATGGACTTCAAACGCGCTGATTCCGGGCTCAATGATGCCGAGTCTGCCTTCTCTTCTGCCGCAATTGCTTCGTCTGTCCCCGAATCTGCGCGAACAAGCCCTGCCAGATGTCTTGCCGCACCCTCACATTCTCCCATCTCGATCAGCGCATTGGCGACTCTGATGGCGAGCTCCCTCAGTCTGCCTTTCCATATCTGTTTGGAATTAGGGTCGTGGGACTTGATCGCCTCTATCCTTGCTTCCCGAGCCAGCTCGTAGTAGCCCATGACACCGCGTCGCCAGTCGCCGTATCC
Source organism: Diplodia corticola (assembly GCF_001883845.1). Classification (NCBI taxonomy): domain Eukaryota; kingdom Fungi; phylum Ascomycota; class Dothideomycetes; order Botryosphaeriales; family Botryosphaeriaceae; genus Diplodia; species Diplodia corticola. Next base: position 26,559 of record NW_017971517.1, read on the forward strand.
CAAGCCCATAAGTCGCACAGAGAGCACGCGCAGCTCCCACGGCACGATGTGGGAGCCGGTCAGAGGGTTCCGGTAGAAGGCGCTGGCCAAATCACCAAGTAGCTTTGCTTCGGCAGCGGCTAGAGCATGCTGGTTCAGGAGTGTCAAGCAGGCCAGTCGCACGTAGAAGAGCGAGAAAATGCGCGCATGATCAGCGGGCGTGGTGTTCGTGACCAAAGCCTTGGCAGCCGCGATGGCAGCGGAGCGGTAGTGTCCCCCATCAAGAAGGTCGCGAAGTGAAGCAGAAGGCGGAGGCTGATGGGAGGCGGAGAGGAAAGGATGCGGCGTGGTGTGCGGAGGGAGGGGATGGAAATTGTTGGCGTGCAGCAGGAAGCCAAAGTCCTTGTCGGTGGACTCGAGGACAGAGGCGGGGGTGGAGGGGGCGGGCGACAGCTGAGACTGGCGGGTGGGAGTGATGGGTTGCTGGAGATGCTGCTGCTGTTGGAAGTGCGGATGCGAGAAGGGATTCGGCGACAAGGGCGCAGGGCCGGCTTGGTTGGCGGCGGCCGGCGAGGCTAGAGGACTGATGGGGCATCAGCAGAGACGGTGCAGGTTCTGGGGTATGGTATGACGCACTCGTCGAAGTCGGCGTCCAGCGGGCCTTTGGTGGAGCGGCGGGTGATGGCTACTGCGGCGGCAGTCAGCTACGGCAGGCGGGCATCGTGGGGCACAGAGACGCACTGCGACGACGCTCGTCGCTGGAGGCCATGCGGCCGTGGCCTTTGACCCGGGGGGGAGGCTGCATGGCGGCGATGCGGTGATGCGGTGCGAAGTGGAGGTCTGGCCGGGGTTGGGGTTGAGCTGCAGGAGCGGCGGGCTGGCATGGACTTAGGCGTTAAGCGGCGCCAAGGCTGGGGATGGCACTCGGGCGTGATGCTGGTTCCAAAAGCCCCAATTGGTCCGATTTCGGAGCGATGGCCCCCTCCTCGGCAAGGTGGAAATGATCGACCAAACCCTCACACTATTCTTGACTCACCACCACGCATTCCTTTCGCCCACAAGATACCCGCCGTGCTCCCCGCGTGCTCCCAGCCTGCGACCTGGCCATTGGCACCTCTCCCCTCCTCCTTCGCGACCGACGCCTCACGGCTCGCCCCTCGTCACCATGCTCAAGGCACGCCAATCGCCCAGCGCTCTCAAGAGCGTGAACTTCGCCACCCGCCGTTTTTCTTCGACGCCCTCGCCCGCCGCCGTCTCGCCCTACCGCAATGTCGCCGCCGTCCAGCAGAATGCCCAGAAGCCCGTCGTCAAGAATGCCATCAAGCGCACCCAGAGCACCGCCGCCGCCCAGCAGACCGAGCGACCTGTTCCCGCGTCCGCCTTCAATCGCGAGGTCGCGCCACCACAGGTTGCCTCGCGCTACCACTCGCAGATGGACCACTCGTTCGTCGGCATGAAGGGCGGCGAGATCTTTCACGAGATGATGTTGCGACAGGGCGTGAAGCACATTTGTATGTTGTCATCTGCCGTCGCGTTATTTTTTCGTCGGCCAGCAGTGCACTAACCAGATGACTCAGTTGGATACCCAGGAGGCGCCATTCTCCCCGTTTTCGATGCCATCTACAACTCAAAGCACTTCGACTTCGTTCTCCCCAGACATGAGCAGGGCGCAGGCCACATGGCCGAGGGTTACGCCCGGGCTTCGGGCAAGCCCGGCGTTGTTCTCGTCACCTCTGGCCCTGGCGCCACCAACGTCGTCACCCCTATGCAGGATGCCTTGATGGATGGCACGCCCATGGTTGTTTTCTGTGGTCAGGTGGTAACGTCTGCCATTGGTTCGGATGCATTCCAGGAGGCCGACATGCTTGGCATCTCCAGGGCCTGCACCAAGTGGAATGTCATGGTCAAGAACATCGCCGAGCTGCCCCGCCGTATCAACGAGGCCTTCGAGATTGCTACTAGCGGACGTCCTGGTCCCGTCCTCGTCGACTTACCCAAGGATATCACCGGTGGCACTTTGAACAAGCCCATCCCGGTCGACAGTGCCCTCCCGACTCACCCCAGCGCTGCCAGCTTGGCCGCGCGCGAATTGAGCAGGGCTCAGCTCGAGGGTGCCATCAGGCGCTCGGCCAACCTCATCAACATCGCCAAGAAGCCCGTCATTTACGCCGGTCAGGGTATCGTTTCGGCTCCCGACGGCCCCAAGCTCTTAAAGGAACTTGCCGACAAGGCCAACATTCCGGTTACCACGACTCTTCAGGGTCTTGGTGGCTTCGATGAATTCGACCCGAAGTCTCTCCACATGCTGGGCATGCACGGCTCTGCGTATGCCAACATGGCCATGCAGGAAGCAGACCTGATCATTGCTCTCGGTGCTCGTTTTGATGATCGTATCACCGGCCACGTCGCTCGCTTTGCTCCTGCCGCCCACGCCGCTGCCGCTGAGGGACGTGGCGGCATCGTTCACTTCGAGATCATGCCCAAGAACATCAACAAGGTCGTCCAGGCCACCGAGGCCGTCGAGGGTGATGTCGCTACGAATCTGTCAGCGCTTATCCCGTACGTTAACGCTGTTCCTGAGCGCCCCGAGTGGTTTGAGCAGATTAACGACTGGAAGAAGCGCTTCCCCTGGGCTTACGAAAAGGAGGGTGCGAACGGCATGATCAAGCCCCAGGTTGTCGTTGACAAGCTCAGCAAGCTCACCGAGAACATTCGTGACAAGACTGTCATCACCACCGGTGTGGGCCAGCATCAGATGTGGGCTGCTCAGCACTTCCGCTGGACCCACCCGCGTACCATGATCACCTCTGGAGGTGCTGGTACCATGGGTTTCGGTCTCCCGGCCGCTATTGGCGCAAAGGTTGCCCGTCCTGAGGCTCTCGTCATCGACATCGACGGCGATGCGTCGTTCAGCATGACTCTTACCGAGCTCAGCACCGCCGCTGAGTTCAACATTGGCGTCAAGGTCATTATCCTGAACAACGAGGAGCAGGGCATGGTCACTCAGTGGCAGTCTCTCTTCTTCAAGGACCGTTTCTCGCACACCCACCAGAAGAACGCCGACTTCGTCAAGCTCAGTGAAGCCATGGGTCTTCAAGCCGACCGCGTTGCGAAGCCCGAAGAGCTCGAGGATAAGCTCAAGTGGCTCCTGAACACCGAGGGCCCGGCTCTCCTCGAGGTTGTCGTCGACCAGAAGGTGCCCGTCCTTCCCATGGTGCCGGCTGGCAGCGCTCTCCACGAGTTCTTGGTGTACGACGAGGGTAAGTTCAGCTCCACACATTCAAAATGAGCGATGAAAGAAAGCTAACGCACGAGAACAGCCAAGGAGAAGACCCGCCGCGAGCAAACCCGCCAGCGCTCTGGCAGGTAAATGCTCTGCGTCATGTCTGCGGAAGAGGAAAGCCAGGTCCAAAAAATTATTCTTTGACTTCTATCTGTCTCCACGGTCGCCAAGACACGAATGAAAGGGAGGTGGCGTCGTGGCCGCGGAGGTGCACGAGGTCGCGGATGACGCCACGGCGGTTGGGGTAGTAGGGAGACGGCGGCATGTTGGCGGCGGCGGCATTTGTGGGGGAAAGGGGCGGCGCCACGATGAAGGCGGAGCGGCGGGTGCTGGCGCTGTTGTTGTGGTGGTGCTCGGAGTCGGGGTGGTGCCCATCCGTGGGCGACGCGGGTTTGGGATGGATGCGGCTGTATAAAAGTACAACGTTAGCGTATTAAGATTCTTTTTTTTTTTTTGGAAAAAGGTAGTGGCGATGATGGTGGGTGCGGGCGTGGGCCCTTGTAGATCATTAGGTCAGGGCTAGGCGTAATAGGAAATTTACTGTACCGGACACGTCTCGACGCTCGTTCACGTTGAGCAGCCAAGGGCCAATGCATTCGGGGTGGAACTCGTGGTTGCAAAGTATCAGGTGGACGTCCTGGCAAGGCTCAAACTCCTCGGCGCAAATTGTGCAACGCGTATACGCATCGCCCTCGGAGGCCAAGTTTTCCGCGCTAGCTACTGAGGGAAGATGTTTTGGGAATGGTTGTCATGAGAGCTATAGAACGCAATATAATGAGCACTGTAAAGATCGGGCTTGGAATAATAATGATGCCCGGGGAACGGTCACTGCGTATACTGCGGCTGGAACTAGGCCTAGAGAACCAGTCCCCGATTTGGGGTGGAGACTGGGGTGTGGACTGAGACTGGGTGATTTCCAGGCAAACAGTTGGTTAAACACGTCTTCCGAAAGCACGGGCCTTGGGCTCTCACGCGACTGGGTTTGCTCACCTGGGCAACATACTTGGAGAGAGCACGTACACAGTAAGGCGCAAAGCGAGGACATGGCGATTTCGAGGCTCGATTCTGTAGGGCTGCCGGGGAACACTCTATCCAGGCAAAACCCAATCGTGAACATGAGGAAAATTGAGTCACTCAAAAATCGAGGGAACCAAGGGCATCTTGACTTCAAGGTAATAAGGCGGGCGGGGAACACCTCCAACCGTCACAGGAAGTCCCGCCAAAAAAAACTCAAGACCTTGCCGCATCCGGAGCCAGTGGATGTGTCAGATGCTAGCGCGTCTATCTCGCATACAGCCTTTGGATACGTCGAAGTGTCGGGCTCGCTGGCGCATGGTGTTGACAGGAATCAAGTAGAGCGGTGGTTCATGTTGCTGGATGACAAGGAGAAAGTGTGCTCCAGCGCGTGAAGACAATGTAGTAGGAGGGTATGAAAAATTCTGATCACGTGATGACGCGCTCGCGCGGCGACTAGCCCGGGTTCCACTGCAAGGTACAAAACCCCGCCGTCCGTCATCAGCCTTCCAGCTCCACCACGCCTTCCTCCGTCCAACCAATTCCCATTCCCAACCAATTCCCCACCAGTCCAACACGAAAAAACAAACGAACAAACAAACAAACAACCAACCACAAAACGCAAAACGCAAAACGCAAAACGCAAAACGCCAAAAAAAAAAAACCCCCCCCCAAAAAAAACCCCCCCACTCGCCCCCCTCAAACCCCCCCACGCAAAAACAAACAATGGCCCTCCTCCCCGGCCGCATCCCCCGCGCCACCGACGCGGACCGGCCCTCGCACACGCACGCGCACGCGCAGCACTTCTTCCACGAAGCGGCGGCGCTCTGGCCGGCGACGGCCGACGCCGTCTCGCTGCGCGGCCTGCGCCTGGTCGCGCGCGCGGGGCACGACGTCTGGGGCCGCACAGACCGCGCGCAGCCGGTGGCGCTGTCGCTGCGCGTCGCGGCGCGGGCGCGCTTCGCGGGCGCGGCGGCGGGCGACGCGCTGGACGCGAGCACCGTGCACTACGGGGTGCTGAGCAAGAACGTGTTGGGGGCGCTGGCGGGCGGTGCGGGCGATGCGGGCGGTGCCGGGTCCGGGTCCGGGTCCGGGTGGCTGAGCGGGGTGGAGGTGGCGAGTCGGGTGAGCGAGGCGGTGGTGAGGACGGCGGCGGGGGGCGCGGTCGAGGCGTTGAGGCTGGATGTCGGGTTTCCGAAGGCGAGCACGCTGGGGACGGGCGCGGGCGTGGAGTGGATGGTGTTTTATGGGGGGGATGGGGGCCAGGTGGTGGGGTTTGCGCGGCAGTTGTATGTGAGGGGGATGGCGATTCCGACGCTGATTGGGGTGAATGCGAATGAGCGGATGAAGAAGCAGATGTGCTTGGTGAGCGTGTGGATCGACAAGGTGTCGGAGGGGGCGGTTGATGGGTATGATGTGGTGGAGGATATTGTGTTGAAGGCCGTTGAGAATACGGATTTCGAGACACTTGAGGCACTCGCCGAGAGGGTGGCCCATGTCTTGTTCAAGTCCTTCATCGCGGGCGAATCATCTGGCTCGAACCTGAGGATTCGCATCGAAAAGCCGACAGCAGTGCCGCTTGCCGACTTCCCGGCCATTGAAATCTACCGGACTCAAGATCAGGTGCTATACGCTTAGTGGAGAAGGTCTCTTAGCGTTGTCGCCATTATTTGGGTGGCCCTTGGCAGATCTTCGTATCCGTATAGACAGTCAGCCCAAATTGAACAGGAAAAGGCTAGCGACAGGTGGTTTCTTCGGTGGTTTTCTGCGATAATGGCAAAGCTTTCTATCTTCTTTCAGGCGTTGTTCGGGACACAAGGAATTCACCAGTATGGGTGGAAAAAAAAACTGATAAGGAAATCTTTTTTGTTCATAACCAAGACGTTTCCTTGGAAATCCAAGCTCTTTCAAACACACATTTAAGCATAACCCTTCAGCACCGCCGCCTCGGCGTTCAGGATGGACGAACCAGCAGCACCGATGACAGTGTTGTGGCTCAGCGCGACGAACTTGATGTCAAAGATGCCACTCTCGTCCTCCCTCACCCTACCAACGCTGACAGCGTAACCGCGGTCGGTCTCTCTGTCCAGCCTAGGCTGCGGCCTATCGGGCTCATCCATGACGACGATGGCGTTCTGGGGCGCCGAGGGGCAGCCCAGCTGCTGAGCCTCAGACACATACTCGCGGAATGCCTGCTTGACCTCCTCAGCGCTGGGCGCGGGGCTGCGGGCGAACTTGAGGGAAACGCAAGCCGTGTGGCCGTCGAGGACGGGAACGCGGTTACACGCGGCCGACACCTTCAGCGGCTGGTCGACGAAGCCGGTAACGTCATCGTTGACAGCGCCCAGGATCTTCTGCGCCTCCGTCTCCAGCTTGTCCTCCTCGCCCGAGATGAAGGGCACGACGTTGTCGATGACGTCCATGCTGCTAACACCCGGGTAGCCCGCGCCCGAGACGGCCTGCATGGTGACCACGCTGACCTGCGCGACGGGGCCGAATTTGGCCTGCAGCGCGGCGAAGGGGATGACGAGGCCGATGACGGCGCAATTGGAGTTGCAGACGAGGAAGCCCTTCTGCAGGCCGTAGTGCTTGCGCTGGTGGTCCAGCACCGAGAGGTGGTTTAGGTTGACGGTGGGCACAACGAGGGGCACGAGCGGGTCGCGGCGGTAGTTCTTTGCGTTGGAGAAGACGGCCAGGTTGGCCTTGAGGAAGGCCATCTCTGTGGAGCAAAAGACGGGGCGTCAGCAAACTGCGTCTTAGAGCCGCTGAGGGAGGCATTGTCATCAGTCCTCACCGACGTCGCCGGCGACATCGCTGTCCAGGCCGGAGAAGACCAGGTCGCATTCAGCGAATTCCTCGGGGGTGCACTTCTTCACGACCAGCTCGCCCAGCTCCTTGGACATGGGCAGCGCCTGCTTCCACTTGACGGCATCCCTGTACTTCTTGCCGGCCGAGCGTTCCGAGGCACCGACGGCGTGCAGAGTGAAGTGCGGGTGGAGGGCGAGGAGGAGAATGAAGCGCTGGCCGACGGAGCCCGTGGCGCCGAGGACACCTGCGGGGCCAATGATGTCAGTGCTGGAGCGGCCAATGGCTCGGAACTGGGGGCGCTTACCGCACTTCTTCTTGGGGAAGTTTCGGTTGAGCGAGGTGAAGTTCTGGGCGTCCATTTTGCAGTTGGTGCGGAGTGTGGGAGCGAGGCTGGCTGGCTTGGATGGTGGTGTGCAAGCTATTGATTAAGAGTCAACGGGCCGCGATCGGCGCGCGCGGCGTTTTTGTGAGGTGATCCTCTGCCGAGAACACGAAAAAATCTCGGCCGCGTCCACCTAAAACACGCGCGTAACACCAGAGAACGCGTTTTTTCCATCGTTGCAAATGGTGTTTTCGATATCCATCCACCCAATCCGGTGATCGCCTTGGTGCTGCAATGTCCCCCTCTCGTCGTTGTGCCAGCGAGAGCTCCGAGTGCAGCGCTGCGACGCGGGCGCGCCAGAGCAGCTTAGGTGGCGATTTCCCTATTTTTTTTTTCAAAGCAAAGAACGGAGGTCGCACTTCATAAGGACACTGGATGGGTACACGACCTCCTACCAACGTTTGGAAGATGCAAGAATAAACTGGCGATTGTCTTCCTCGGGCACTGCGCGTTGTTCGAGGACGGAGTCAATTTCAATGACACTGAGGATACACCCAGGCCTCTTACACTTAAGATCATCCGCGCACTCTCGAACTTGATGCCCATTGACACAACATGCGCAAGACTTGTAGGCGTACCAAGCCCAGTGGCAAAGACTTGGAAAGGAGGATAACTCGCTTCTGCTACCCCATCCAGAAAGTTGGAAGCAAGGCCTTTCGGCGGACCAGTCACCTTCGGCCAGCCATCGCCCAAGCCGAGCCTCCAAAGGCGAGCTCAGCTCCGCCATCGGAGAAGTCAGACGCGAAGAGCGAGCGCGCTCCGCAGTTCCAGCCCCCTCGCTCTGGCACACACCGCCAGCTCACTCACTCATTCCTACACCCGGCTGTTGTGGAGACCCGCTCGTTGGCAACACGCGCGCACCGAGACATCGCGCGTGACACGTTTCATTTGGAACGACAACGAAAGTGAAGGTCTCAATCTCTTCCTCCAGAGCCCGCGCAAGGCGAGTATCTCGACGAAAAGTAAAACCGTGCATGCTTTCGAGCGGAATCAGTTCAGGACAATCATGTTTCTGCCCCTGTTGATATCCATTCCGTTTGAGATCTTGTCGATGTGAATACGGTCCCAAGCTGTTATAAGCAGGGAGGAAATCTGGTCCGTGACATTCGTCTCAGCCAGGCTCTGACGGCAGCTGCGCGCGAGGATGTCAACGCGGATGATGAAGAAATAGCCCAGCAAGATTTGATCAAAGCCGGCTTGGGCAGCTAACATGGGAAAGCCTTCGCTCATGTTCGACTGGTAGATCCCAACACGCAGACTCGGGGCTCTCGTCTCAGTGTATCTGAGGAGACTCCGAATGGTGTAAGGAGTGCACGTAAGCCCGTCGATGCCACGCACAAAGATCAGGGGGTCCGCGTAAGAACGAACGCTCTCAACCCACTCGTACAGCTTTCTATAGCCGGACCACATCGTCAAGATGTTCTCGAACGGTGGTATCTCCTGGTGGCTTTTTCTACCAAACCAGAAGTGCAAGCTAATGTTGGCAGTTGGGATTCCTCCCCACGTGCTCAACCTCAGCGCAAGAATAGCAGCCTTCAAGACCTCACCGGTTCTTTGGCTTTGGGGGGCTGCCCCGCTAGTTCTCGTGAGGATCAATGCGTGCTTTTTATCCGACGTTTCGACCGGAGGCACACTTGGGTCTCTTTGTTTGAGCCTCGATTGGCGCGCAGTCTCTGCCTGAGCGTACTTCTGGCGGATACCGGCTGGTAGTATGTTCCAGACTTCAGCAGCTGTGAACATAGTAGAGCCAGCAATGGATTTTGACTCTGAACCGGTATCATTTGAGGGACCGGAGTGGCGACGGTCCATTGATCTCGCGATCAGGTCCGTGATTGAACTCGAGATGATTTTTTCTTCATCTCTGCCCAGGTTAAAGGCCCTGCCTGAAGGCAATTCGGGCTGAGTGACTAAAGGTGCGGCTTGCACCTCAGTAGGAGCTGTGGGCGTCGGAGTGGCTGGTTCCAGCTCACCAAATAAATCCTGCGCCCACAGGGGAATGGCTGGTTGCAGCGCATCCGTGAGGGCCGCGGGTGTAGATGGCACCTCGCGGCGGGGAGTGGGTGTTGATTGCACCACACTAGGCGTCGGGCTGTTTGGCCTTCTGCCATCAGGTAGCTTCCACGGAGGGAGCATTCCTGGAGGACGAATGGCTGGTTGCAGCACATTCATGGGGAGCGTGGGTGAGGATGGCACCTCGCGGCGGGGAGTGGGTGTTGATTGCACCACACTAGGCGTCGGGCTGTTTGGCCTTCTGCCATCAGGTAGCTTCCACGGAGGGAGCATTCCTGGAGGACGAATGGCTGGTTGCAGCACATTCGTGGGGAGCGTGGGTGGGGATGGCACCTCACGGGAAGAAGTGGGTGTTGGTGGCACCTCACGGGGAGAAGTGGGTGTTGGTGGCACCACACTAGGCGTCGGGCTGGTTGGCCTTCCACCATCAGGTTGCAACCACGGAGGAAGCGTTCCTGGAGGACGAGCCACCACTGGTGGAGGGACCCGTGGGGGAATGTACTCGGAGAAGCTTTGGGTTGCTTCACCGCGCTGGAGTGCCTCCCAATCGAAGCGGTTGGCCCAGGGAGTCGGAGGGGGTCTGTTCTGACCTGCATGGTAATGTTAGCTTTGAATTCTGAGTAAATTCGCGTAGCTCAACACTCAGGCGGCGCAAAGCCCAATCTCGGCGGGAGGTAAGTGTTTCCACAAGTAGCTCTTCAAGCACTGCAAAAGGGAAAATGTTCGGTAAGGTTTGGGATGATTGCGTGTGTGTGTGCATAATCTTAGTCTCAACACGGGAATAGACCATGCACAGGAGGGAAAGGTGCAACGTAGGAGTAGAGATGAAGACCCACTGTGCAGGGATTGCAGCTCTGCTTCTTGCTGCTCTTTTGCCGCCTTTCTCTGGCGGGGATTGAGGCGGGATGTTTTCGCGCCTTCAGGCCGATCCTTCTTCTTGTTGGCGGCCTGGTGAGCCTTGCGGTCTCGCTGATTGCGCTTGACGGCCATGGCGACAGCTTGTAACTAACTGTGAGTTGAGTGTGAGTTCGTCCGGTCACAAAGCTGACTGCACGATCAGATGTAATAAGGTTCAAGTTGTCTCGCGGTCCGCGCGTGCGAGAAAGTTTTCGCCGCTTCCTTCTGGTCAAGTCACTTTGGGAAGGCGAGATGCGCGACTGGGAAGGCGCAAGCAGCGGCCGCCCTCCACAGTCCACCCCGCCTCACCACCTACTCCTCGCAATCCCGATGAACACGACAAGCCGACTGCACGCTCTTTACCTCCTTCTCCGAGTCTGTATATACGCGCATCGCCGAACTTATACCATCCAATGCTGTCTACGTCCTTGTGTGCGGAAGTGGAAGATGGGTGGATGTCCAGTGAGTGACAGCAGTACTTGAAACGAGCAAACAACGGACTAGCCTGACCTGAAATAGCATCCGTAGTCTCGCACTTGTCGTTCGATAGCCGAGTCCAGCTCGATCATCACCAGCTTTCGCATATCAGGTCCCACCCTTACGCTTAACCGAGTCCTGTACGTCCATATTTCCTACCTGCCTTGCCCATGCGCACAAGATGAGATATGATGGTGGTGAGAAGCAGCATCAGAGTTAATCTCTGACGGGGAGTTATGCTTTTTGTACATTCTGTACGCGGTGTTGCCTTGGATCTTCAGGTGCCTCTTACAGAGCTTATACCTTCTGTACATTCGTGTACGTGGTGTGGCCCTTGCTTGTTCAGGGGGTCTTGAGAGGTTATACTTGCTGTACGTATTGTACGTGGTGTTGGCCAGCTGCTTCTGGTGCTTCCGGGAAGTTATGCCTTCTGTACATTTGTGTACGTGGTGTCACCCTGCGCTATCCAGGGGCTTCTGTGCTCGCATTGTTCACTCCGTTTATGCCTCTGATTTGCGGAAGTATTTGATTCGGTCTACTTTCTTTTTTTCCTTTTCTTCTGACTGAACTCTCATTGCAGGCACACGTTTTCCCGTCTCGACACGCTCGCCACTACCGTCTAAGACGTCTTTACTAGGATGTATTGGATGCTTGGATTCTTTGGATACAGGGCCCCCTTCATCAATATTAAGGAGAGAGTGGAACAGCCGAGGCACCTGACTAGACACGGATTTGGATGATTGATCCAACTTGTGTCGCCCAAGGTGTGCTCCCCCAAGGACCACGGGCATTCCAGTCTTTCAAGAACATTCAGATGGCAATATACAGGTCATGGAATGGTAAGAACGCTTCTTGAATGAGCAGACGAGACGGGAGCCACTGCCCGGGTCAGGTTAGCAGAGCAAGCTTCCGAGGAAAACAAGCCGAATAAAGGCCTACAGGGATATTTCCAGAGTGTGTTCAATTTCTACCTGAGAGAAAAGTAATACAAAGCTGTAGACAAACTCTGGGCCCGCTCAATCCAATCCAGGCTTACACTACACGCCCTCCCGCCATTGTGCTTTGTGATACTAGCCCGTTTGCTTTGGTAGTGTGCGGCAAGTAGGAATTGCAGCATCTCTTCGGAAAAGGTTCGTGTTGTTGCGACGTGCCTTGGAGGAAGTCTTCGAACCCGAGAGCCTGGTGACGGACGTCGGCTACATGCAATTAGAATGTGAAATATCGACGGGAGGCTGGCTGTGTGGGAGAACCGTTGCAATTCGAATCCTAAAACGATCCAGTTAGCGAAAAGGCTCTTGTAATGCGGTAGGTGAATGGTTCCCTTTTGATAGATCTAAAGTGACATGTTGCAAGCTTCTCTTAGCATCTCAATAGAGTATTGAGAAGTTCCCACCCGACACGAAGCGTGGACGTGGAAGCTATCGTCGGGCTGGCTTTGGTAAAGCGGTTTTTCCATCCGCTGTGGGTGTGAAGCGCTGGTTGGCGCATTCAAGGGTCAGGGCCTCGGGATTTCTTGCCCTTGCCCTTGCCCTCGTCGTCGTCATCGTCGCGCTGCTTTCTCTTGCCGCGGACGGGAGCGGAGGACTTGGAGGAGGACCCATGGGCCTCCATGGTGGTGACGAACATGTTCGTCATAGCAGCCAATCCCGCCTGCGAGCCCGTTCGATGGACTTCGCGGAAAGCGTCTCTGAACATTAATTGATCAGAGGCGGCGGTTGGCTGAGCCGGGGCGACCGGCGGAAGACCAGCTTGTTGCCGTTTGGCGGCGGCTTCGAAGCAGGTAAGTCGAGAGCCATGGTAGCCATGGCACTGCCTGCACTTGGGAGTACTGCACTCTCCCGAGTGAGGGTGAGCGCACATTGGGCACACATTGCCCTTCTTGGTGGGGGCGGAGGCCTTGGTTTCGGCCTTCCGTTGTTGAGCCTGAAAGCTCTTCAGGACTTTCCTGCCCGTGGTTTTACGGGCTGAAAAGCTCTTCTTTTCCTCCTCATCTCGATGAGGAGGAGCGTGAGCCCCGTTGCATTGGGGGCATGGGGGCGCGCCGGCTTCCCGCCAGGCCTGCCAGGTGGCAGCCTGCTCAGCCTGCCAGGCCTGAAAAGCCTGGGCGCGTTGGGCCATGGGAAGGCCGCTATCCATCCAGTCAGCGGATGGCTGACCGGTGGGGGTTGCCAGCTCCTGCTGTGAAGCAGTCGCCGGGGCAGGGACGGTGACCGGCGGGCCACCAATCCCTGGGGCGAGGTATGTCTGCCGGTTGGCAGACCCCTCGGTGATGACGCTCCTGGCGAGAGCGTCAGCGGGGGAACCCTGGCCCTGCTGGTTGGCAGGCGGGTGAGAAGGAGGAGGACAAGGACGAGGAGCATCTTGGGACATCAGTGTGACGCCCTCCATGCCCTCAGCGGGGGCGAGATTGCCCGCTGGAAGGATGTCAGCGCGCTTGGAGACCGGAATACCCGTGAGGTGACGTACCATCGGCGCCAGAGAGCAGGCTATGCTGCCTGCGGCGGTCGCCAATGGCGGCGAAGTCGGGTTTGCGACCCGAGCCCTTCTTGCTGCTGCTGCTGGTGTTGCTGCTGTTGTTGCGCGACATGACGCAGGGCGATTCTCGATTCGAAAATGGTTGTTTTCAAAATATTGCGAGGATCGTTGGAGAAAACCAGAAGAGCACCAGAGCTGCTAAGAAGGCAGCGACCGGCTAAAGCGCGGGCGCGCCGCGCGACGCGACGCGACGCGGCTTGGCGCACGCCCGTGGTAGAGCTCGCCGTCGAACTGGGACGCCCACCATCGAATAGACGGGAAAGGCCTTCGCAAGTAGCTTGACATATGCGCAGCCTTGCATGCAAAGCCGGTTTGGCCGACGATCCACCTTCCCGAGTGTCCGCACATAATTCCTGGGGCATGTGGCCGTTGGGTGGATTGAGGTTCCTTGGGCAGATATGATCCCTTGAATCTGATAGACGAAAGGTACAAGTTGCGGGAGAACACAACAGCAATGAGTACGAATCATAATTTGTTTTTGTTCAGCAATGAAAGGAAGAAAAAGGAAGGAATGATTAATGACGGGTTTGGCTGTTCATTTTGTGCTGCTGAAGACATAATGGAAATCGTGGAAGGAACTCTATGAAGATTGCCCGCGAATCCCCAACTGGAAAAAAAAATAGGGAGGGAAAAGATGTAGAACGCAAAGGCTGACAGAGCTTATCACTCTAGAGAGAAAAGCCTGTCGAAAGGTGAGCACGCACGATCTATGCTGCTTAATCTCATACGCAACCTCGAACACTTAGTACTTTTAAAGCATTGGAGAGGGTGTCAACATGCTTCCTTGGTGAGCTTTGCTGTACAGTAAATCCTTGAAATTGGCTGCATGTTATACATACAGACCCGAAAGACCGGTTCGTGATGTGGCTCATCTATGAAGGTACATCTTTTCCAGTCAGCACATGAGGGCGATTCTTTGGAATAAGTTCATGCTTGTGATGAGCGCTGGCATGCGCGATGGTGGCCGCAGTAGATAAGACATTGGGGCTTTTGAGGAGGAAGTTTGGCTTCCAAGAGACGTCTGCTGTTTAAGCCTGTTGTAAGAGGGGACCCGTGACGGTCGAAGTTGTGTCGGTGGTGGAAGATTTTTGTTACGGGCGCACTGACGTCTAGGTACCTCTAGGTGCTGTTCGTGTGTTGACGGGCGGCTAAGATTCGGCAAAGCGCCGCAGTCCGCAGCGCCAGGGCGCCCTGGCGCTCAGCCAGACGGGCAAACAGCAGCACCAACATCTGCCGCTTGTCGTGTGCTGGGGCATCGACGCGCAGCCAAATGGCCTCTTCTAGCTCAAGGATGTGGATAATAGGGATCCGTGGCCGTGGCCTCAACCTCGACCGCCCTTTCCAGTTATGTGCTCACAGAAGCTGGCGCAAGACTGAGCCAGGTCCGCTCATGCACCTGTCGCTCTTGAGCCGTTGGGGTATAGCAGCCTTCGCGATCGGCGATCGCCGTGCGCCTTGAGCGCTTGCCTGCGAAAGGCGGCACCTACAGGCCACGTCATCTAATGCTGACTCGTCCTCGCTTACACGCACGGTCCTCTCAATCTACCTATATATTTGGGCCTCCCCTCGCCTCCTCCTCTTTTCCGACTCATACTTGTAAGCCACCCTCTCCCGCCCCCCCAACGTTGCGATCAGAACACCTGCTAACATTCACAGACCTTGTCGGGGCTTCCGTGATCAACAAGACGGACGGCCTACCAGGCTGCCCTGCATTGCACAGCGCGGTGGTGGCTTGGTATGAATCTCCTTCGGGGGCTTCACTGGCGCAATTTTTGATGGCTTTCCACCCAGGATTTACTTTTCGTCGAGATGCTCGCCTTGCGCGGGCTCTGGAGGAAGAGTGCCAAACGTCGCGTGGCGGAGTCGCGAAAATGATGACCATGTTCCAAGCCACCCCGCGCGGTCCAGCTCGCTTAAAAATCCGACGCGCACTCGCGTGTTGCCTCCCAGTCCCTTTCTGCTGTGCGTAATGATGTTGCCTACCAGACTAATAACGATGATGCTCCACGCTGTTTGTGAAAGAGTGTTAGAAGTTGCATTCGCCAAAGACGGCGCGAGTTAGTCTGATGCCATCGCATTTCCAGTAATGCGATTGCTTGTGCCCACGGTCTCGAGGTGATCTCGCGGACTGCGAGGATAGGCTTTTGTGTTCGTCTGGACTGCACGCTCCGGTGCCTGCCAGCCTGCGCCCGGGAAGGTATCGGCAAAATTTTGGTCTATTGGCTACTTTAAAAGACAAATCATGTGATTCCGTGTTTCTCCAGGGTTATCCCGTGCTGCGCGTCGCGTACCCCAACGAATACCGCCACCAGCGGCGAGCGAACACCGCCACCACCAGCGAGCGAATACCCCCAGCAGCGGCGAGCGAATACCCCCAGCAGCGACGGGCGAATACCCCCAGCAGCGAGCGAACACCGCCAGGAGCGAGTGAATACCCCCAGCAGCGAGCGAATACCCCCAGCATGAGCGGCGAGCGAATACCCCCAGCAGCGAGCGAACACCGCCAGCAGCGAGTAAATACCCCCAGCAGCGAGTGAATACCCCTAGCGGCGAGCGAATACCCCTAGCAGCGAGCGGCGAGCGGCGGATACCGCCAGCTACGCGCTTCGCTAGGGGTCCCTTTGATAGATTTTGCCTCGCCAATCTATCACCAGCACATGTTATGATGTATAGCTAGTTGTAGTTGGACCTATCGCTGACCACTGCAGAGCAACGCTCGCTTCTGGGTTTGGGCATCGATGCACACCAAGTATGGAGACATTCATCGCACTCTTGCTCTTGATGTTGACTCTTTACAGGCGAGGAGCGCTCGGAAAGGCGCGCTGTCACGACGGTCAGTCATGTTGACGAAGGTTCGACACAACCCCTCTGCGGACCAACAAAATGCACACAGCGCGACGGTCGCAGTACGGGCCGTGGTAGAGCTGTTCAGACTGGTCAAGCGTGAGAAGGAGCTTGATCGCGAGATACTGGCTTTTTCGGTATCTGTCAGATATAAGGACCTTAGCCAGCACTGAAAACAAGTGCGGCGTCGTACCTTTTTCAAGTGCGATAGTATCCCACGACCACAACACCGACAGGATCTACTCGGGGTTCCTTGAGAGGTTGGGACCCTGGGCCCCTCTCCACCATGTTCGCGCCGACCTCCATGACACGCCTGACCCCGGCGTCGGGCATCGGATCTCCATGAAGTGCCGCGACAGCGGCAATGTTGGCTCCGGTCCTGAAGAGGTTATCCTGGGCTTCGGCCTGACCGCGATCGAGATCCCGAATCGCCCGGAGGGCACGTTGCGCTATGGCCTTGGCGGCGCTTATGGCCTCCGTTGAGGCATTCTGTGCCTCCAAGATGGATATGAGAACGTTCGCCGATACGAAGTACTACCGCCGCCATCTCTGCTTCTCGTCGCGTCAGCTGCACAAATTCTGGCCCGCTAATTTTGCGCAGAAGGGAGCCCCGTGTGATCGGGTCGAGCCGTTGGGCCGACCAGCTATCCTCCAAGCCGAGGACGGCTCCCATGTCTTCGGGACATGTGGCGGGTACGCGTACGTTGGAAACTACGGTTTCCAACAACTCGCTGCGGAAGCAGGATCGCCAGCGAACGCCGTAAGCCTCTAAAGGTGGTTCCGCCGAGAGGACCGGGCCAAGGGGCTCGGTTACTCGAGTAAACTCAACCCCGAGGGCTTCCGACAGCGCGAGTACACCATCGATCCGGAGCGGATGGATCCAGGTCAACGTTGGCCGCACTCGATCCTTAAGGTCCTACAGGATTACCGTGACGGACGCCTGATCTACAGGCCGGGGGACAATTCCCCCACCCACCCGGACGCACAGCCGTACTGGGCGACCGTTGCCGCGAACCTCGACCAACGCAGGCGATCGAAGCTCCCCGCGAGAATGCCCTCTTTCGGTGACAGACCGCTCGACCTGTGGACCGCAGTATCGGTTCCAGACGCAAGCTTGGCCGCTCCGAGCGGAGGAAGCGCGAGCCTCGGCAGGGAAACACAGACCCGCCTGAATAAGATCTTTGAACTTGCACGTTCAACTTTACGGAATAGGACGGCAAGGAAAAATGGACAGCCTACAAGTTTACGAAGAACGTCTACGACAACTGGATGCCCGCTCACTTCAAGAGGATCTGCGCCGCCATCGACGAAATCCTATCCGACATCAGCTTCGACGTCTCAGAAATGCGCTCCTCTGCGGATCTGACGCAATCGGAACGATCCATATCGGTAGTTGGCTCGCATGCCGGCTCGAGCATTATTGCAGACATTGAACATGCGACTCCTGATACATCTGTCTCGCAATCGTTCAAGAGACCAAAGCGACGTCGGTGACCGCACGATTGGCACGTTTTGCGGGTATTCCTTTTCGGGCATTCCTTTTCGGGCATTGCTTTTCGGGCTCTCATGTATGCTTTACGGCCTTTCTTTTGTGTTTTTGCAGTATTGAACATCGGCCAGCACACAGCAGGCGTGCCTCATTGTTGGACTACACAGCTTGCTTGTTTGCTTCATGTAGATCGACTTGGCCTCGCTAAGCCTACGCAACAGTCCTATGCAACAATCCTACGCATTTGTTTTTCCCTTTCGCTAATAAGGCGTGTTTGTGTGCGAAACTTAGGAACGTGCGCAACGCCACGCACCGAGAGCGGCTGAAAGCTGCGTCCATTCCGTGCCGCTGTTGTCGAACGTCGTGGGGAGCTGATCTTGCGCCCGCCCGGTCGAATAATGTTGGCGCTCGCGATAACACCCGTCCGCCATACATGGGCTTGCAGCCACTATCTAAGCGCCGGACTGCTGCCTGTGACCATCTGCTGTGCCGCCCCCTCATTTGTGTCAAATGTGTCGTGACTTTACAGCTCATTCATCATAAAGTCTTGTTGATTCCCATCATTCGTGTCTGCACCTCACTCTCCCTGTCGAATCCAAAGACAACCATGTAAGACAAAATCATTTGCGCACTGGCAATATCGCTGATGATCTACCTAGGAAACGATCTGGAGTTTATGAAGAAGACAGCTCGGCGCCAAAAAGAGATCGGCAGGACGCTGACGCTGGTACCCCATTACCCTCTCGACCCAAGGAACACAGTCCAGGTACGCATCCTACTACACGGTTTATCGGACTTTTCTGTGCATCGCTTACTATTTCCAGACTCAGATGAGATCAAACGCAAAGAAACCCTTAGCTGGCTCACCTCAGCCAGCCATGCAATAAAGCATGCCAATTGCTCTGCTCAATATCTCCAAGGGTCTAGCCGATGGTTTTTGACATCCCCGCATTTCACTTCATGGTTTGGAGGGCGTGAAAACGCACTCTTCTGCCCCGGTCCTCCAGGATGTGGAAAGACCGTTTTGGCTTCCATCGTCATCGACTACCTCCGAGCGACACGGAAGAGCAAGTCTACAAAGATTGCCTTCATATTCTGCGAAGAAAATTCTCGGCAGGATCAAAGCGCTTCCAGCCTGCTTGCTGAGTTGCTGAAACAGTTGGTCGAAGAAGACGCGTCGCTTCCGATAGGTGTTCGGACCCTATATGGAAGTCGTCCAGAAGCTTCGGAACTGTCCAAAATTCTTCGCTCCGTAGCGTCTCGGTGCGGCAGGGTCTTTGTGGTGGTAGATGCCATCGACCAGTGCTCGAATCAGGTCCGTGAAGAACTCTTGGACGCCATAGACCATCTACGGGGAGAATCCAACACGGCGTTTCTGGTGACATCGCGTAAAGAGCCATCCATCGAAAAGCTCTTCGCAGATTATTCCCGTTTGGACATGCAGGCTTCGGATGAAGACATCGGGGATTACGTGGACAAGGAGATTTCAACGCGGCTGGACTGGCTGGAACAATCGGAATTCAGTCAAAGGATCCGAGAAGTACTCGTAGAGACTGCGAACGGCATGTAAGTAGACGTCCTGATGTGTTTGCAAGCGGGACAACCACCTAACATGCTTTGATAGATTCCTCTCTGCACGACTCTGCGTAGAGTTGCTCAGCGATAGACTCACGCAAGAAGAGGCCGAAACCGAGTTGACATTCATCAAAAGCTTGACCAGGAATGGAGGGGTATTCAGGCAGCTGTATGCCCGGCTGGTAGGTACAATCGACTGCGCCGGAGCCAGGCACCGGACCTGGGCCCACCGGCTTCTAGCCTGGGTGTTCCACAGCAAAGACCCATTGACAGTTGCAGAATTACAGCATGCGCTGGCAATAAGAGAAGGTGTCGAGGGGCTGTGCAAAGATCGCCTGGTATCTGTTGACAAGATATCTACTTTCTGTGCTGGCTTGGTGTCGGTGGACTGCAAGAGTGGACTTGTGTATCCCGTGCACAAGTCAGCCCGCGAGTACTTTGCAGAAAGCCCGCCGAGTTGGATGGCAGGAGCGCGACTGGACCTCGCACGCGCGTGCTTGGCCTATCTACAACTCGACCGTCTTGCAGGAGGACCAGCAGCAACTCTGGAGCAGTTTGAAAGGCGGCTGTCGGAGATGCCTTTTCTTTCTTACGCAGCCAACAACTGGGCTGGCCTTGCACTGGGTTTCCACGAAGCTCTTCTCCGACCAGCGACTGCATTCCTTCTGGACAATGCATTGACGGCATCAGCTTGTCAAGTCATGTTCTCGCCGCAGAACTTTGGCGGAAAGTACATCATGGAGAACTACACAATCAAGCACGCACCACACGGCTGTCACATCCTCGCTTTCTTTGGTCTGGCTGATTTGCTCGGCCTTGTACTTGGCGGAATCCATGGGTCCTGGGATATCATCGACGAGAAGGATCCAGAGGGACTGACACCACTCGCGTTGGCTTCCATTCACGGACGTCCGGAAGTGGTGGAGCTACTTCTGAAACTCGAAGAAGTCGACCCCAATTCGAAAGACCCTTATAATGAGACACCTCTGCACCACGCGGTGTGCAATGGCAACACATCAGTTGTCAAGACGTTGCTGGCCTCGGAGCGGGTGGACGCGAACTACCGAGGTTGCGAGCACGGGATCCCGCCCTTCCACTTTGCAATCGGCGGTGAGGACAAAGCTCTCGTCAGAATGATGATGGACGAGTTCAAGCACCGCATCGACTTCAACGCACCGGACCGAGCGCGATACACGGCGATGCACAAGGCTGCACATTGCGAGGATTCGGACATGATGGAAATCCTTTTCGAACTGGGCAATGGCTATGTCGATTTCAACGCCAAGGACATTGACGGATGGACCGCTCTTCACCATGCCCGATTCTACAAAAGCGTTGCCGTACAGCAGTTTTTGTACACACAGAAGGATGTGTTCGACGTTGACGTCGTAGCCTACTGCGGCTGGCATTCGGGACTGGATACCAAAATCACGACTGGACGGTACGAGCAAAGGAGAGGGAAGAGCCCACACCCTCTTGTTTACTATCTTCAAAACAAGCCGTAGGTTTATCGTCTTTCGCCCATTGAGCAGACATCTTCTTGCTTCCACATTTACTAGCTAGAATTTCATAGTTAATAACCTAGATCTTGTATTGTCGTAGTCGGAGTCGGGGAGGGTGACGAAATACATCATGTCTAACTTGGCTTCGATAGCTTTGTGCATGGTGCGGTTCCCGCTAGCGTCCAAGCACGATTACCTAGATAGGTAAGTGTTGATCTTTTGATGATCGAATGAGTGTTGATTGTTGGGCTGCCTCATATACCCCGAAAGTGACTAATCTGCTTAGACGAGGCTGGGCCTCCATGGCCCCGCTGCCATAGAGGCCCGGCAGTTGCCGCCGTCCACGAGGTATGCCAGCGCGATAAGGGTCTGGCCTGTGCCGGCCTCGTTCGCCAGGATACAGCCATTAGTGTCCTCAGCTTCCATAGCCTTGAGCCAGGCGACATCGAGTACTTGATGGGGCTTGAGCTTGCGGAGACGGTGCCCGTCAGGGCCGTTGGGGACCATTGGGTTCGCCGGGTCGACGCCGAGCGTCGCACAGGCTCCGCTGCAGGAGAGGCTCTGCTCGACAACGTTGACGTTAAGGAGGGCCTTCTGGCGGTTGAAGAATGTAAGAGCATACTGCTCGGCCTTTTCCGCGTCCTCGGCGGTGGCACCGCTCTCTACTTCGGCATGGATGGCCGAGATCCGGGCCACCGAGTTGAATCCAGTTCGAGGGTTCTTGGTGGTCAATGGCAATGACTTTGCTTTCTTTCACCGATGGTTTGCTTGCCGGGGCTTGTCCATTGTCCTTTTTCTTTTCTGCCGGGCAGTGGAGAGATTGAGGATACACCTGCCGTCCAGCCAGCCATTGATCGCCATGGCTCGTACCTATCAAAAATCTCGCCCGCACGATCGGACCTGCCGTTTGAGATACCTACCAAGCGGTACGTCATTGCGCAAGCTGTTCGATGCCTGACTAACTTGCAACTCCAAGAATCCATCCAAGTGATCAAGCCACTTCAAAGAAGTCCACATCTTCAGCAGCAACAGGCCCACCTGTATCTCGTTCCATGCGATAGCAGCCGCTTCGACGCTCGGGTGAGCCTTCCCTCTCGTCACGCCCTACGATCCCCAGGGAGGAAACAGCGCCACTAAGTAACAAAAAGCTACAACGAGGTATTTCAACCGAGGTTCTTTTGCAGCGCCACGACGACTAACCGTCAGCACCCGAAATCAGTGTGACATGGAGCGAATGAGCCAGGATGACGTGCGGCGTCGCACTGATGGATTCGGCCCCCATCGAAGGATGCGGGAGGATTCGCACTGCCCAGCGTAGGATTCGCCCGTAGCTCGCTCGCATACTTAAGAATGAAGGGAATCCCTCGAGTTTGTCATAGGACACATGAACAACATGCGCTCGCAACTTGTCGCCGCCGCCTTGGTTCCGCAACTTCTCGGTGCCGGTGCCGGGGCCGTCTCGCTATGGGAACCCACCGGTCCCTACCACGTCGGCTACACCCAACATGTCTTTAACCACTCGACTCCGGTTGACCCAACGCCAAACCCGGGGATACTGCTTGTAACAATCTACTACCCCACGCTCCAGGCGCCCAACACCACCGCTCCCTACGTCGACGCCACCACGGCGCAGATATACGAACCGGCCTTCGGCGTCCCCAACGGCTCTCTCTCCACCGTGACAACCCAGCTCCAATACCAGGCCCCCACCCTCCTCGGCACCCACCCGGCCTTCGCCAACGGCTCGTCGCCGTACCCGACGCTCATCTTCACCCCGGGCGCGGGCGGCTTCGTCGGCATCTACAAGGCCTACCTCAGCGAGCTGGCGTCGCACGGCTTCACCGTCGTCGGCATCGACCACCCGGGCGAAGCCCTGTACACGGCCCTGCCGCCTGATGACGGCGACGACGACGACGACACGGCACCCGCCGGCGTCGCCGGCTCGCCCGCCATCATGAGCGGCGCCGCCCCCGCCGAGACGTACCGCCAGATCTACCGCTACCGCGTGTCCGACGTGCAGGCCGTCCTGGCCGCCCCAATCCTGCCCGCCCTCGTCGCCAAAACCGGCGCCCCCTTCAACACCACCCACCTGGCCGTGTGGGGCCACAGCATCGGCGGCGCCGGGGCCGCCGGCGTCATCATCGCCGCGCAGGAGCAGCAGCAGCAGGCCGCCGACAACCAGACCGCGTCCAACAACAAGGACAACCGCATCCGCGCCGCCGCCAACCTCGACGGCACCTTCCAGCACCTGCTCGCGCTCAGCCCCAACGGCAGCGTCAGCCACCCGGACCCCTCGGCCCCGAACCCAGACCTGCGCACGCCGTTCCTGGAGCTGGCGAGCGCGCGCTTCGGCGGCCGCGAGGACGGCGGCAGCGACGCGACGTGGGCGCTGTTCAACAGCAACCAGACGAGCGCGTGGCTGCGCGACGTCTACGTCAACGGCACCGCCCATCTCGACTACTGCGACCTGCCGCTGCTGGTCGACGGGCTGGGGCTGAGGGGCAGCGCCGCCGTTGCCGCGCAGGTGGGCAGCATTGCGGGGAGGAAGGTGACGGAGGTGGTGACGGGGCTGTTGGTGAGGTTTTTTAATGAGATGGTGGGTGGTGGCGTCCCAATGGGCGGGGTGCCTGGCAGTGCGGATGAGTTTATTGACGCGACGCCCGAGGCGATTGTGCTTGCGGAGAGGAATTGAAGGGGCGCCTTTTTCTTCTTCTCTTTCCCTTTTGTGATTGCAGGTAGAAATCGATGGGTACGTACGCTCGAGTCAAAAAAGGTGGGGATAGCTCAAGGCTGATGCGCCAGCCTCGCTTTTTCGAGCAAATACGAGGTGCAGCTGCAGGTGTTTCACCTCAGCTCAAGGGCTTCGCCACAGCGCCTCACTCTTTCAAGATTCACATTCTCATCACTTGCCCCTTTGCCCCTCTTCGAATAAACAGTCCTGTTCCAACACTCAGCAGCCCCATATCCATTGTTGTTGTTTGATCTGACCGTCTGCGATTCGTCATGTTTCGTTACACACTTGGAAAAGTGCAAGTCTTTCTCTGCTATCTCATCGAGGCACTGATACGGCTTTTGGCTGCCATGATTGTGGTAAGACAACCGTCGCTGAAACAAGAGAATCATCACTCAGTAGCAATGCCTGCAGGACTGTTTTCTTCCTCAATTCAAGCACAAACGTCTCAAGCAAGACGACAAGTACTTCAGACTTGTAACCATTCACCCACCGAAATGGGACTACTTGATCCGTTGTTCGGTCAAGGAAGAGGAATTGGGCAAAGAACCCAGCTACGAGGCTCTGTCGTACACCTGGTACATCGATAGGGACACTGGAAGCCCCATTGAAGGAAGAATGCGGACAATGATATGTAACGGGAAAAAGCTCAGGGTACACCAGAATCTGTACAACGCCTTGTTACAGCTACGGAACCAAAACAGACGCTCTCCACTCTGGATTGACGCCATCTGCATTGACCAAGCAAACGACAAGAAGATGAGCGACAATGAAAAAAAGAAAAGAAAGGCCGAGAAGAGTGCACAAGTCAGAATGATGAAAACGATCTTTGGCTCTGCCAAAACAGTAGTTGTCTGGTTGGGAAGATCCAGCATCATTACCAGTGTAGCTGCAACGTGGGTACGACAGGCAATGGCATTGCCGAAGCCAGAAAAATACAAGGCCGTGGAGTTAATCCAGAGTACCGTCGAAAATCCTCACAACTACAAAGCAATGCTTGACCTCTTGAGTACCTACGGCTATAGTCTGGCGTTTTACTGGATATTTAGCCGGGGCTTTTTTGAGCGCGTATGGACGTTGCAAGAGGTGGTTCTGGCAAAAGAAATGCTATTTCTCCTGGGCGATCAAGAACTCCCCGTCCTTGAGCTGGCCAGCCAGCTTGAGACCACGGAACAAAACTACAAAAGGGCCGAATCGAATACCAAGGGCCCCGATCTGCTTGCTGGATCCTTTAGCCTGGCACTGTGCAGCCTCAAATTTGCATACGATACCCGACGAGAGTTTCTGAACGGAACACCTTGCCCTCTGGAAGACGCCATCGAGGAAATAAGAAGACGAAAAACCACAAAGGAGCATGACAAATTCTTCTCTGTTGTCTTAATATCCCCGCCAACGGGATACAAAGTAGACTATGACAGACCAATTATTGACGTCTATTGCGATTGCGCCGCCCAACTTCTTCAAGGCCCCACCGGCATTCACTTACTCTCTCTTGTTGGTCAATTGCGACACGGCTGCACAAGTAATCCCAGGTTCCCCGCCGCCTCTACCAAGAGGTTGATGAAGGATGTCAACTTGATCCCAGGACTGCCTTCTTGGGTACCAGATCTCAACACAGAAATTCGGCCAATACCCTTCCGTGACATGCTATGGCGTACCAACACCGATCCTTTCAAGTCAGACAGATCGATGGAGGCTGAATTCAGCTTTCACCGTGGCGGTCGGTCCTTGCGAGTCAAGGCGGCAATCCTTGATGTCATCGAACACATTGGAGATTGCTTGGATGTGCCGGAAATCCATGTCCCTTGGACCTTCTTAGAGCTCCCCACGCTCATGGGAAAACAATATCAACCCACGGACGAAGACACGGTTTCTGCCTTTTGGAAAACCCTGGTTTCAGGTGAGAGATCTGCCGTGAGCTGGCGTCGCAAGGACCAGGTGAGGGAACTCACAAACAAGGACTTCACCGATTGGTTTGGTGTCATGGCCGACCAGACACCTTACTATGGTCCGCATTCTGGAAGACACATACTGGCAAACAGTGATATGCAATTTAGCGACAGAGAGGCCGCAGAACTCGACAAGAAATCCGGCTTTACCTATTACTACATCGCACTCAGAGCCAAGGCCAAACGGAGAATCAACACGATTCGAAAGTTTATTGATACTTTCGACTGTGAGGAGTACCCTCTTCGTAATAAAATTGAGGAGAGGTACGAGCGAAAACGTCAACAAAAATTTCACGAAGCCAGGTATTACGTCGGTTTCGAGCCCCGGTACAGTGAATCAGCAGATCCTCCGCCTTACCAGAATGTATTCGAAACGCGATATCTGCACCGCTGTTTGTTCTTGACCAAAAAGAAATACCTAGGCACGGGGCCTTGGACGATTAAGGAGGGAGACGTTGTCATGCTTGTTGCAGGAGCGGAGCAGCCTTACGTATTCCGATCACTTCACAAGAATCCAGACACCTGGGAGCTCATCGGGGAGGCTTACTGTCATGGTTTCATGTCCGGAGAAGCTCTGCATCTACCGGATTTGAAGTTCGAGATGAGAGAGATTGTCTAAGCAATTTGTTGATCATCTTGGTGCGCACCATATCCTTGCGTGCATAGGGAGACAAAAGAGTGTGTAGGAATCTCTGGTCTTGTAAATCTAGACTATACACGAGTTCTCGGAGAATTGAAAACGAAGGTGGGGCTGATCGTAAAAGCAAAATATCAAAGATTACAAATCGAGACGGTATGGAAGAAGTAACGTGTCAGTACCCTTACAGATAGAAAAAACCAAAAGGGGACAATGAAATTTGAAACGGATGGTTACTGCATTATGTCTTCCTCTTCTTTCCTTCTGTGCTTCCGTCTGCCTTCCGCCCTCGCGGCACTCGAAAGAGCCAATAAAACGCAAACACACCCATGACGTTGAATGCTATGTAAACAAGCATGAGAATGGCATTCCTCCACCGCTGGCTGTACTCCACGCCCACCAAATCCAAATACATGTTCGTGTTCTGTAGTGGACAGAACCTGCACTTGTCCACGTCATTGGGGTTGATGATAGCGCCCCCGGAGTAGGTCTGGTACGCGGATAGATAGTCTTCGCAAGTCTTTCCCGCCGGTGGAGCCACGGAGAGGAGCTCAATTTCCGAACACTCGACAGGCGCATTGGCGATGCCAGCAGCCATCATGGCAGCCGCCAGGTAGGTCAAGGGTGACAAGCGGTACATGAAGATCCAGAAGCCCGGGAGCGCCGTTGATCTCACGAGGATTCTGGAAACTGTTAGCATGCATGAGAGGCTCGCAATGCTATTGGCCACGCTTACCCGCAGAAGATGAGCAGGAGATAGTAGAACAGCTGCGCGATCTGGACTGCAGTCCCCGCGTCCTCCATTCCTGAAATAAGCATTGTTGAGAAGGTCGAGCAGAAAACCATGTATGCCCACAAACAGAACGCCATCAGCCCCGCGCGCTCATTCTCGTCCGGCCCGGTTGCATTCCTGAACATGCCGGTCGGATAGAACCACACGGCAAATAAAGTGATGGATATAAGAGTCTGCCAGGGTAGCTCGACAAGGATGCTAGAAAGAAGGAAAACCGTGGATGAGTAGGTTTTCGATTGGCTCTCTCGCGCTTCGTACAGTGCCCTTCGCTCTTGGAACTTTGGGATGATCAGCTGTTGGATGTTGCTGAAAATGGTCAACACCAGGAATATGGCAAAGATCTGGTTCTGCAGGCCTTGGATGCTATTGGGTGAGTCCCAGAAGGAGAATCCAATGAAGAAAGCCTGTCTGCAAGATCAGCAGCGCCGTTCATCAGTGCGGAAAATGAGGGGTGACGTTACTTACCGTTCCGAAACACAGAAAACACATGGACCAAAGATACGTCGGTGTGCGCCAGAGCTCCTGGAAGCTCCGCTTGCTGACTATATACAGTTGCGATCCGAAGCTCGCAGCGTATTCACGGGACGGCGTCTGCGTCTCCGGTGCGCCCATCTCGCGGAAAGTCCGCTTCATCTTCGCGAGCTGCTGCTTCACCGCAGCCTTCTCGGCAGAGTCGTTCCACACGCCTGCCCACTCAATTGAGTTCTGCATGCTGGCCGTAACATTGAAAACCCAGTCAGCCGGATTCTCATCCCGCCCGCACGGCCTTGCCCCGTTCTTCTCGAAATAGTCGACCATGGTGCGGCAATCCTCCCCGAGCGGGCCAAAGTATATCGTCTTGCCGGGGGCTTCGAGCAAGAGCAGCTGGTCGAACATCTGGACGAGCACGGCTGAGGGCTGGTGCAAAGTGCACATGATTGCCTGCCCGCTCAATGCCAGCTTCCGGAGCAATGTGCAAATCGACCAGGCTGTCTGGCTGTCAAGACCCGACGTGGGCTCGTCGACGTGGAAGTCAGCGTCAGCAAAAGGAAGAGTCAGTTCTCTTACCTACCTAAGAAAAGAAGAAACTCGGGTTTTGCCACCATCTCAATAGCGATGGTAAGACGCTTCCGCTGTTCCACATTGAGACCTGGCGCAACATGTCAGCAACGACACAACAACAGCCGGCAAGCCGACCAGCGCAACGTGAGTGAGCATCAACCCACCCTCTCCCGGCACGCCCACAACAGCCTCAGCGTACGCCTCCATCTCCAGCACCCCAATCACCTCCTCCACATACGCCAGCTTCTCCCGCTCCGGCGCCTCCGCCGGCTGTCTCAGCAGCGCGCTGAACCTCAGCGCTTCCCGCACCGTCGCCGTGCGCAGATGCAGATCCGCCTGCTGCACGTAGCCCGTCTTCCGCTGGAAGCTGCCGTCGCGCGCGCGCCCGTCCACCATGATGACCTCGCCGGACTGATCGACGCCGGCCGTCGCGCGCCCCGCGAGCACGTCCAGCAGCGTCGTCTTGCCCGCGCCCGTCACGCCCATCAGCGCCGTCAGCGTGCCCGGCCGCACCCAGCCGTCGACCGCGCTGAGGAGCCGCTTCGGGCCCTTGTCCGTCCGGATGTCGTAGTTGACGCCGTCCCAGTGGATGACGGCGCGGCCCCCTTGGTTGTGGGGTCGGAACGGCGTCGACGGCCGGGCAGTGTCTTGCTGCGGCTGCTGCTGGTTCGGCTGCGTGTTGCCTTTGGGCAGTTGGGTGGACGCGTGCACGCTTGCAGTAGGGGTGGTGGCTGCCTCGTCCTCCTCGTCGGCCGGAGTACTGCTGCTGAGCTGCGGGCCCAGGCCGCGGCGGAAAAGCAAGACTTCGCCTTTCGAGCGCTCGGCTTGGATGAACTCGGAGGCCAGCAGATGCGCGCAGCAGAAAAAGCAGCCTATTCCAATCACGATACCCAAGTTCCTGTCCGTCCGTCAGCGATTGGGTTTGAGTCCTGATGTTAGTTTCCTTTCCACACAAACGGAGCGCATACCTCCACAGGCGTGAGTGATGGTAGGAAAAACTCAATCCGATGTACGTGTCCCCGTCTACAAAGTCTTGTCCCGTCACCGCACCAACTGCAGAGCACACCTTCTCCGTAGGACCAGCATTGGTGTACAAAGGGCCTTGCGGGACGAAGGTCGCACACGTAAAATTTCGATCATGAAACTACAGTGACAACTTCAGTACGCATTTTTCAGCTTCTTCAGGTTGATACGTGGCGACCTACCTCGTTTACCATCAAAGACTCGAAGGCGTAGCTCATAGGGTCGATGTACCTAATCCATTGCAGCCAGGGATGCATGTAGGGAATCGAAACGACAAAGCCGGTGTAGATGATATAATTTACCAAAAAAATGGCAACGGGAGCCATCGTCTGCGCCATTGTGCGGGACATCGACCCAACCATACGGAAGAACATGGACATGACAATAAGGCAGGTGAATGTAAAGAGGTAGAAAGTAAAGAATGCAGTACGAGTCCGACGAAGATTAGTCATAAAGTAGAGGGTCAGATTGAATAGCAAGGACGTGATAATCTTCGCCGGTAGATCAGCGAGCATGGACGCTACTGATTCAACAAACGGATGGTAAAAGGCGTATCTGCTGTGCTTTTCCACGATTGGCCGTTGGGCCCACATGGTGAGGACCTGTTCGCTACTTTGTCAGCGAATGTCCAGCGAGGGAACACACGACAGCCCGAGTGGTCCATGTCACTTTCCAAGGCGGCATGCAGATGACTTGCCTCGAATGAGCTCATGAAGGCGTTGAGCAAGACGGCAAAGAAGATCAGTACTCCGCGGCTGTAGAAACTATTCGTCGTTTCATCAAGGTCGTAGAAGATGCTTCCGACAATGATGGCCATGACCACGTTCCCGAGAATGGCCGAAAGCGGCGGACCCCAGTTGTTGCGTAGTCTCTGGAAAGCTCGACGGATGCACAGCCGCATCTGGTCGGAAGTGGAAATGGAGTAAGGCGAGCTTCGACTCCTTCACGCAAAAGCATCAGCCTCGAAGAAGCACGGAGAAGGAAAACAGGTGGCGTCACCACATACAGCGAAGGGGCTTTTTCGGCCGCACGCGCACGGCGGAAAAGACCCATGTGCGGGCCGCGGAGAGGAAAGTCACGCTCGAACTCGGCGATGCTGTCGAGCAGGCGGGCACGGTGTTCACTGCTCAGCCACGCCTGCCTGAAGTCCTCGCCGGTCCGTGGAGCGCGCAGCTCGCAGCCCTCGCGCACGAGGGCCTTCGCTTCGGCGGGGTGCGTGAGCGCGGTCAGGAAATCGGCCGTCGTGGCCTTGGGCGGGCACGCGAAGCCGAGACGCTCAAAGTATGCCCTCGCCTCGTCCGCGCTGCCGAAGAAGATCTGGAGCCCGTCGTACAGCACGGTCACTTTGTCGAAGGAGTCGTATATGGCTTGCGACGCCTGGTACACGGCCATTATAGCGGCGGCTCCGGCCGTGCGCGTGTAGAGCCGCAGCGTCTGCACGACGCCGTACGCGGTGGCGCTGTCTAGCCCGCGCGTGGCGTTGTCCCAGCACTGCAGCGGGCTCCATCCCGCAAGGGCTTCTGCGATGCTGACCCGTTTGCGCTCGCCGCCGCTGACGCCGCGGATGAGCTCGTTGCCCAGTTTGGTGTCGACGGCGGACTGGAGGTTGAGAAGCGCAACGAGCACGTCTCGCACGTGTTGAGCCGACACGCCCTGGAGCGGACATGCTGCTGCTCTGGCGCGCGCCGCCAGGCCGAGCGTCTCGCCGACAGTGAGTTCTGGAAAGTGGACGTCGACCTCGGCGGTGTAGGTGCACTCCCCACGGAACTCGGAATGCATGGTTTCGGGTGGGATGCCTTCGTGTAGGCCATCAGCGGAGGGTCCTCCTTCTCGACTTGTTGAGAGGGGAGAGGGGAAGGGTCATGGGTGTATAAGCCGACCTTGATAGTTGATGTGCGAGTCCGGATGCACAGAAAGGCCGTGAGTGTCTCCGGCCAGCGTCTTCAGTAGGGTCGAGCAGCCGCTCCCAGGCCGACCCAGCACCAAAAGCATCTCGCCACTCCTGACCAAACCATCGAACGAGCGTATGATGTCAACGCGGGTGGTTCTGAAGAGCCGGGCGCCGACCGCCTGCAGCAAAGCTAGCGGATAGTTGCCGAACGTTTGCTGGTAGTCAGTGGACGAACGAAAGCCATGGACGGTCAGATTGCGGACCGACACCCCGAGGGACTTGGGGATGGAGCCGGCCCTGGATGCTGCTGCGGCATTGAACCAGGCGGCTGGCGAAAAGCCGGGCGAAAGCGGGTCAATGGCGTCGGGTACGGCCATGGCGTCGACTGAGTGGTGGCCACACCGGACACATGGAGAAAGGGTACAGTTATGGGAATGAGAGGAAGAGGCACAGCTCCAGGCACCACTTGGCAAGCGAATCACCATGCACTAGTTCTATTCACATTCTACATATGGAATTTACTTGGCCCCCAAGAAAAGCAAGAACCAGGGGTCCCTGGAGTGCTACCTACAACTCGCATGCAGGGCGCCTCCGGATGCGGTAGGGTACCCGCCCCACTGGCTTCTGCGAGCCGAAACCGTAGGTGTGCCAATCGTTCTGCAGCGCCTTATCCGCCGCTAGTATCTCAATGTCAAAATCGCGGGCCAGCAGCGCGCACATCAGTAGCATTTGGCGCTTCGCAAAATGGCGGCCCGGACAGGTCAGGGCGCCGCCGCCGAATGGGATCCACGAGCCGGCCATGGAGGCGTCCAGCTGGAATACCGGGGTGCCGGGGTGGCCGGCTGCCTTGCAATTGGGCGCAGTCGGAGGGCGAACCTTTTTCTTGGGCCCGCTGAAGGGGTCGCCCGGGTAGACGAGGAAGCGGTCGGGCCAGAACGAGTCGAGCGGGTGCTCGCCGTGGCGGCCTGCGTTCCAGGCGTTGGGGTCCAGGTGGGCGGGCGACGACGACAGCAGGATGACGCTGTCGGGCGGGATGGTCCAGTCGCCCAGCGGCACGGGGGCGGTGCCTGTGCTGCGACTGTTGTAGATGTGCACGTGCAGGCGCAGCGTCTCGGCGAAGATGGACTGCAGCAGCGGCTGCTCCACTAGTCGGTCGACGTCGAAGCCCACGGGCGACGCAGCGCTGGCGCAGGCAGCCGCCTCGGCGCGCACGCGGGCGAGCAGGGCGGGGCTGCGGAATATCTCGGCGGCGGCCCAGAAGGCGGCCAGGATGACATTGTGATTGAACCTGTTTCCGCATGCGGCTTAGCGTGGGCTGGGCGGGACGGGACGTAACGGGACGGAACGGCGGGAGCTAGGGCAGATCAGAGCCGACCAATGGTGTGCTCCGTATACGAATATAGTAATACTCACCCCCAGATGGCGGCAAAGTCCTCGGCCGCAACCGCGCGCTCGTCAAAGTCGTCGACGGCCAGCAGGACCTCCTGGCGCCGGCGGAAGAAGCGACAGCCCCAGTATGGATCGGCGTCGCCGTCGGCCGCCACGTCCTCGGGCCGGAACCGCTCGCGCGCGTACTCGTGCCAACGCCGCACGCTCTCCACCAGGGAGTCGCGTACCGCGTACGCCCGCGGGGCGAACAGGCGCGGCAGCTGCTTCGACAAGCTCGACATGCCGTTGCTATACTCCCAGAAGCGCCGCGTGAAGTCCGGGTCGAGCGCCAGCAACACCGGCCCGCAGATGGCCTCGAGCGCGACGCCGGTGAAGTCGAGGGTGAAGAGCTCGAGGAAGTTGTCCATGGCCACCCACGCGCCGCCTACCTCCAGCTCGCGCACACGCTTGGCCAGCCCGCGCTCGAACCGCCCCACCAGCGGGCCCAGCCCCGGCCCGGTCAGGAACTCGGCGAACAACCGATGGTTGCCGTACGCGATGCGGTTGTTGTGCGCCGTCCGGCTCTGCGCCTGCGGCTTGTGTGCCGTTCCAGAGTCGTCGAGCAAGTAGCGCCGGCTCGCTCTGGCGCTCATGCCGAAGAGGTAGCGCAGCGCATAGTAGAAGGTGCCGTTGGCCGAAGTGATGGACTTCTCCTTCCAGAGCTGCTTGACGTTCTCCTGCCCCTGCACGAGGAACACACTGCGGAAGCCCAGCCTGAGCTGCACTGGATTCTGCTGCTGGCTGCCCGGTTCGCTGTTTCTGCGCTGAGTCAGAAGGAAAGGTACCACCTAGGGGCTAGATGCACGCCATACACGGTTGCTTCTATGAACTTGACCGGGTTCCAGACGAATGCCAGAACGTTTCCGAGGAGAGGCAAGGTAGTGGGAACGGTTGGTGGTATCTTCCCCGGCCTCTTGCTCCGTAGAGTGTGTCTGAAGATGACGAAGCAAACAAGATAATGCAGCTGAAAGGGTATGGAAATGAGAAAGACAGAAACGAGCAGCTCCCGCACCGTCGGCATCTCGAAATCCATCTTTGATGTTGTAGCTGCTTGGACACCTCTGTGGCCCTTCCGCCGTTGCTATATGTATTGTCCAAAAAGCGGCGCCCCTGCGATAAAGATAGCCCCCAAACATGCAGCTGCGCCTCGTTGTCTTGTTAGACTTTCGAACTCCACCAGCGCCTCTTCAGAAACCGAGTCTGATTCACTTCCGAATGCTTGGCCCATCGGGCCATCATGCGATGCCAACTGCTCGATATCTACCCTGTAGCTGACATTGAAGGCAGGTGCATCGGCACACTTACCGAGGCTGCTCTAGGATACTCATCCTACGGCTTCGACTATGTGCCAAGGACCTATCAGCTGCCAAAAATAGTGGGCACTGATAGGCACAGCCAGCCCTCGTTCTAGAGCCCTGCTATTTGTCGTCCGAATCATCAACCACAAACTTGGGTTGTAGGCAGCCACTGTCTATCTATTATACCAGAGAGGGTATTAGGGCGCGGGCAAGAGCTACATGCATACAAGGCCCACGACACATCTCGGCCCCCATCTGCAAGGCAGTACAGGGAACACGCGCACTCAATAAAAGCTGCATAGTGCATACTACCTCACGACTTGCGTGATCGGGCCGTCGTATGGGATGGGGCGGGGCAAAGTTAAAGCCGAATCCAGCTCTGGGATGCCCGCCGTACACAGCCGGTAGAAGACTTGTCTTCAAGCTTGGTGCTTCTCCGATTTTACTCACAGTACTGTACAATGGCCGCCACCCAGGCGCTCACGGGCGCTGCCAAACAACATGCAATCGATACGTCGGGCCCAATCCATAAACAGCACTGGCTCGTAAGTATCTCCCCCGCTTGAACGCACGAAGAGAGGCTCACTGAGTAGGTGGCTATCTGGGTCATGTGCAGCCTCGCGCTCCTCACAGTCGGGGCGCGCATCGCCATGCGCTTCATCACCCGCCGAAAGCTCTTCCTGGATGACTACTTCCTGCTCATGGCGATTCCATGCGTCGTCGTGGCCACAAGTGTGCTCCAATGGGGCGCCGAAGGCCTGTTTGCGTACAAGGCACTGATGTCCAACGCAGCCATTGTGCTAGACGCCAACGACCTGGAAAAGCTGGTGCGGGTCAGCATTGTCACGAGCATTTTCGTCGACACCAGTTGGACTGCGATATTCTGCGTCAAGTTCTCGTTCCTGGCTCTCTTCCGCGTGCTGATCAAGAACGTGTCGACGCACCTGTCGCGGTACTTCTGGTGCGTCGTCGTCATCACGGCCGTTACCTGGGCATTCCTCGTGGCGGAAACGTTTATCTTATGTGCGCACTTTGGATGGGAAAGCTGTAAGCAAGTTCGCGTCTCCCGCTTTTCAGATCAAGGCCAACGCGTTTTAGTGAAATGCTCGGGGACGGGCTCCAGGCTATACACGCCGCTGACTGTAGTCGTCACCGTGCTTGACATCGTTACGGACGTACTGGGTGAGCATCCTAATTTTCTCATCAAAAATGCCCGACTGACGCCCGCAGTTGTCACTTTCCTAGTCGTCATCCTGCGGAGGGCGCGAATGGACCGGGCGCAGAAGCTGGGGCTGGGAGCGTTTCTCTCCCTGTCCATCGTGATGATTCTGTTCGCCATGATCCGCGTGCTGGGAGCCATTCGACCGGGCGAGGCGCAGCTCGATGTAACGTGGGAGTTGTTCTGGCAGCTGATGGAGGCTTGCACGGCCATGATGGCGGCTTCGGCTACAGTCTTCCGCACCATTTTCCTGCGCCGCAGCCCATCCCCCGGGCATGCCCCACTGGAGTCGGCATCAGACGGGAACTCAGCTGCGCCACGCCTGCCGCCGCTCCCTGCCGCGAAGCCGATGATGACGGAAATAAGGTCGTTCATCCAGCGCGAGAATATGGACGACATTCAGCTTATTCGGTAATGACAATGCACACAGCACGGGCATCTGGGCATAGCAGAGCGTATCTAAATAAAACTTCATCCCTGACTCGTATCTATCGCTTTGTTGTGAATGATCACCGCGCGGAGAGGGATGACCCGAGTGGATATCACCCCGCGGCGCAGTTCCAATGAACGTACCACCTGGCGGGCTGATTCGGCATGTCGACCCACTCATGCAAAGTCAATTTGGTGACGATTGTTCCCAATATGGCGGACCGCTTAGCGCCTCGCTATCAAAATATGCACTGTGTGTGATAGGCTGCAGTGATCCCTGCTGTGCCGCACCATTCCGCTGCGCCGCTTGGAGCCCCAGCTGCAGGTCTCAGCTGCCTAAACCCACTTCCGTTGCCGGTTCACGCCTGTCCAGGCTGTCGGGTAGGCTCTGTGTCTCATTTCCGCACTTTGGCCATAGTTTTTCTTTCCTCCAGCCTGCCTGTTGAAGCCAACATCCGCCGCTGCTCTCATCTCCCGCAGCCATGAGTGGACCTGGTATCGCTGTTTCTGCCTCTGGCATCTCAACGTATTTGCTGGTCGCCCTTGCAGGCGCACTGTTCTACGTTGGCACCAAAGCATACCGCTCGCGCAAAGTCATCAATGATCTGCGCAAACAAGGACTGGTTGGTCACCATTCCGTCCACTGATGTCGCTCTGCTGACTTGTCCAGCCAATGCCGCCGTTTAGCTGGATTGCAGGCCATATGCTGGTGATCAAGAAGTGCCTCGAAGATTTGCCTGTTGACGCTGTCTTCAACTACACCGCTCGCCGTCTTTCTCTCGATTTCCCCAAACACCACATGTTCTACCTCGACTTCTGGCTAATCAGCACCCCGTTCCTTATTGTCGCCAATCCTTATGCCGCCTCACAGATCACCCAGTAGCTTGGTGTTCGCAAGCCGGATGCTGTGGAAAGTGCATTCCAGTCACTGGCCGGAGGCCCCAACTTGATAACCATGCCCAATGGTCCATGGAAGAAGTGGCGGTCCATTTTCAGTCCTGGATTCAGTCCGGCCTACATGCTGGAACAGGTGCCCAAGATTGTCGACAAGGCCGAGGTATTTTGCCAACTTCTGCGCGAGAAGGCCGGCCAGGACACAATGTTTCAGCTGGAGGAGGCTACATTCCGCCTGACTATTGACATCATCGGTCTCATCTCGCTGTGCGTCATCCCTTTCTGGTGGCTCTGCTTCATGGATTTCCCGCTGACATGGGCTGCAGAGACTCAAGCTTCCACTATCAAACATCCGATTCGGAATTCCCCGCCACTCTCCGCTCACTTATCGAATGGGCCACCTTCGGGGACGAAATCAACCCACTGAAGCGGTGGAATCCATACCGGCCGTTTATAACCTGGTACTACGGCCGCCGGCTCGACGCATTCATCCACGCCGAGCTCGAAAAGCGGTTCGCCGAGCGCCGGCAGTTCCTCCAGCCCGAGAAGCAAAAGGACCGCAAGGTCCGCTCCATCGTGTCCCTCGCGCTCGACAGCTACATGGCGGAGCACCCGTCGGCCGAATCCGCCTCGCTCGACCCGACCTTCCGCACCTACGCCACGGCGCAGCTCCGCCTCTTCCTCGTCGCCGGCCACGACACCACCTCCAGCGCCATGACCTACACCTTCCACCTCCTCCACACGCACCCCGCCTTCCTCGCCCGCGTCCGCGCCGAGCACGACCAAGTCTTCGGCCCCGACCCCACCGCCGCCGCCGCCCGCCTCCGCCGCGACCCCGCCCTCCTCAACCAGCTCCCGCTCACGCTCGCGGCGATCAAAGAGGCCCTGCGGCTCTTCCCGCCCGCCGGCGGCATCCGCATGGGCGCGCCGGGCATCGAGCTGACGAGCGACGTGGACGGCACGCGCTTCCCCACGGCGGGCTGCAGCGTGTGGGTGGTGCACGAGGCGGTGCACCGCAACCCGGCGCTGTGGCCGCGCCCCGACGAGTTCCTGCCCGACCGCTGGCTCGTCGAGCCCGGGCACGAGCTGCATCCCGGCTGCAAGGGCGCGTGGCGCCCGTTTGAGATCGGCCCGCGCAACTGCATCGGCCAGACCCTGGCGCTGACTGAGATCAAGACCGTCTTGGCTGTCGCGCTGAGGAGCTTCGATCTCGCGCCCGCGTATGGCGAGTGGGATGCGCTTCATCCGGGGAAGGGGGTCAAGCTGGCCATGGGCGAGCGCGCGTATCAGGTCTCGGGTGGCGGCGGGGGGCAGCACCCGGCTGAGAGGTATCCGTGCCGGGTTTCGGTGAGGGGATGAGGAGCAGACTGTTTGACACTGGTTGCTGTACTTTCGGCTGACAAATACCCTGTCGGGTGAGCATGGTGGGAGGAAAAGAACAGACTTCAGGCGGGATTGGTCATTTCGTGGAGGATCCCCCTGTGTCGTAGACGTTCATGTTGTTGATCTTCCTGCTTGCTGTCACACTCCTGTTCCCATGTTCTCACTCGAGAGTCTTCGTAAATAAACGGCGTGTGCTTGGACGACTGAAAAAGACATATCGCCATCAATGAAGGTGTGTACATTGCTCGCTGATGGAGGAGGTAGAAGTGAGTCGTGTCATTGTGGCCAGTGTATTCATGTAAAGAAAACGAGACCACAAAACAGAGTGCAATGGATAAAGCACAGTGCCGACCATGATTCGTTATCAGCGTGCTAGACGGCCGGAAGCTAAAAATAGAAAATACCCAAGTACCAGGGGGCTTGTGACGGTGACCGGGGCTTATCACGCTGCGAGTGCGGCCCCCCGCTGCACGTCTCCGCCAACCTCACCCCACCCACCACCAACGCAGGGCCACGCTCGATGGAGCCGACGTCGGTCATCTCAGTCGCGGGAGCGTGCTTGACGGTAGTGCTGCGCACGTCGCGCGAGATCAACGAGCTGGTGGCCAAGGCGCGGCGGATCGACCACACAGTGACGCTGATCCTGGCCCGGCTGGGCTCTATCCAGGCCACTGTGTCGCAGCTGCAGTCTTGGATGCAGGCCGAGGGCAGCGACGTATCGCCGCAGGTGGCCGCCGACCTGCACACGGCCATCGGCGCCTGCCAGCTCGTCGTGCGCGAGATCCT
This sequence comes from Diplodia corticola, assembly GCF_001883845.1. Taxonomy (NCBI): domain Eukaryota; kingdom Fungi; phylum Ascomycota; class Dothideomycetes; order Botryosphaeriales; family Botryosphaeriaceae; genus Diplodia; species Diplodia corticola. The sequence continues at coordinate 64,856 of NW_017971517.1, forward strand.
ACGCCATGTCCAGCGCGTCAAGGCGGGCTGGCTCGGCGGCCGCGTGCGCCATCTCTGGGACGAGGGCCAGTACCTGATGTACCAGCAGAGTCTCGACAGCCAGACTGCTGCACTGGCCATCTTCCTCAACGTCATCCTGCTGTAAGCCGCCCCTCCGCACTCGGCTGATGGCCCACTGACGCCTCTCGGCAGCAAGTCGAGCACCCGCCAGCGCATCCTTCTGGAGAGCATCGAGAGCCAGCGCACTCTGAGAGATGCACAAGACCGGGCGTCCATCTACTCTGCGGCCGAGCATGAGGCAGACGAGCACGGCGAAGTGCCCAAGCCCATGGACCACGAGCGCCGGCCAGGCAGCATGCAATCCGAGACCAACGACGGCTCCGAAAGCACCACGGCCACCATCTCCACCAACTCAACCAGCTCCTCTGCCGGCTTCGACGCCGAAACCAAGAAGTCACGGCGCTGGCTGGGCCTCCGCCGGCACGCCTCACCATCATCGACCAAGCAGCAGCTGTGCGAGGCCGCACTCGTGGGCGACGCCGCCCTGATCGCACGCCTCTGCGACGAAGGCGCCGACGTCAACGTCAGGCACTCCAAATGGTCCAGCACCAACAGCAGCAGCACCACGCTGGCGTCGCTCGACTCTTTCGAAAAGCCCAAGCCGACAAGCCCCGGAAGCCTGACCAGATATCTCTCCTGGCCGACGCGAGCAGCCGCCGTCCAGACGTCTCCTCTGCACATCGCCGCCGAGATGGGCCATCTGGACGTCATCAACACGCTCATCACCCGCGGCGCGAACCCGAACCTCACGTCGGGCGACGCGGGCCGCACGCCGCTCCACGTGGCCGACGAAGACGCAGTGCCGCTGCTCCTCTCGCTGGGCGCGCAGCCACTGATCAGAGACCAAAAGGGCCAGCTCCCGCTCCACGATGCCGCCGCCAACGGCCACCTAAAAGCCATACAACTATACATCCAACACCACCACCAACACAACAACAACAACAACAACAACAACATCCTCGACGCCCCCGACAAGCGCCAGCAAACCCCCCTCCACCACGCCAGCCGCCACGGCCGCGCCGCCGCCGCCGCCGCCCTCCTCGCCGCGGGCGCCTACCGCAACGCCGCCGACGCCGACGGCCAGCGCCCGCTGCACCTCGCCGCCCGGCACGGCCACGCCGGCGTCGTCCGCGCGCTGCTGGCTGCTGCCGCCGACACGGCCGCCGTCGCCTCGCGCGACCGCTGGACGCCGCTGCACGCCGCCGCCAGCGCCGGCCACGTCGCCGTCGTCGACGCCCTCCTGCAGCTCGCGGGCGCCGACATCGTCAGCACCATCATCAACACCCCCGACGCCCGCGGCCGCACCCCGCTGCACCTCGCCGTGCTGGCTGCGCACCGCGACGTCGCCGCCGCGCTGATCCGACATGCCGCAGAGACGACGACGACGTCGGTCTCCTCCAAATCCAACCCCATCGTCGACACCCCGACCGCCGACCGCCGCGGCGAGCGGCCCCTCCACCTCGCGGCGCGCAGCCCCCGCGCCGACGACGCCGTCGCATTCGTGCGGCTACTACTCGACAGCGGCGCCGCCGTGGTCTGCAACGACGAAACCGACGAAAACGAAAACGACGACGGCGGCGGGGGCAGGGGCAGGGGCGCGCTGGTCGACCGTGCGGGGCGGTCGCCGCTGACGGTGGCGTGCGGGCGGCCGGCCGAGGCGCTGGACGTGGTCAAGGTGCTGCTGGCGGCGGGGGTGGCGGTGCGGCACGTCGACTACCGGGCGCTGTGGCGGAACGAGCGGCTGCGGGCGTGGGAGAAGACGGCGGTGCATGCGGCGCTGAACGAGGTGGCGGGGGAGGAGCTGAGGAGGGATGAGGTGGAGTGGGCGATTGTGGCGGTTTGACTTTTGAGTTCGATCGGGGTGGGTGGGTGTGGGTTAAGTACGGATGATGTGGATGTATGTGGTAGTTGGGGGGAGGGGGAGAGGAGGTGGTGGTACCTGCTGGGGAGATGGATGGCGGTTGGATGTCTGTCTGTCTGTCTCTGTCTGTCGGCTGTGCTCATGCGAGAATATGGGCCAGCCTGATCGAACCGCACGAAACCCATTGCGCCAGCCTCGACGCCGCAACGCCGCCGCAGCCATCATGTTATTCATGCCGCAGAGCGCGAGCGGCTGGCCACCGTCCATCTTCTCGCCCGGTAACAGCACGGGCTTCGCGAAGCGCTCCGTTGAGAACTAACGGCTTCGGCGCCGCTTTTGGCCTGGCACTCGTGCTTCCAGCGGACAACAGATATATGACGACACAAGACGGAATGAGACAAGCGATTGCTTGGTGCCGACGACTTCAACGCGCCCAGTATAAGAGAAACATGAAGAGGGAGGAAGAAAAAGTATCGGGGACAATGATCTGGTTGCGGGGTGCAGACAATGCACGAGATACATGCATGCGTTGTAGAGGGCGGCTGCCGGGTCGGAGTGGTACTCCGGAGAGATGCTGGCTGCTCCAAAAAAAAGAAACCCCCCTGAATAAATAAGCACACGACATATGCACTGCACTGCCGTTATTGGTACATATATCTGCGGGTTTTTATCATGGGCATCTCGCAGTAATGATTTGCTTGTCAAGTTGTTTGTTTTCTTCTTCTCTTTTCTTTCGCAGCTCTCAATCGTCTTCGAAAGGCAGGCATGCTCATCATCGGAGAAGGAAATGGCGAGAACGAAGGCCCGCACATGTATAAAATGTAGCAGTTGCCTTTTTTTATCCCCTGCGGGGACGCAGGCAGATAGTCTGACTTGCTCTCTCATACATATGAAATCTCTCCTTCCGTGTTCTGCACTCTTCGAGAGTTACAAGCTCACGACGCGTGTTTAATCGCGACATGGCGTAAAATCAGACCTTGCTGGGCGCCATGGCTTTTGTTGTCGCTCCGGAAGAAACGGGATGCGGTGTCGACGGCTACGGCTGCTGCTCGTGTGTTCCTATGGCCTCGAACATCTTAATCCTCTGTAGTGCTGTGAGGACTCCAACATATGATGCCCGGAATGCGTCAGTAAAAGGATAGAGGGGGAGAGAGAGAGAGAGAGAGAGAGGGATAGAGACGTCGGCCGAATTCTGCGAAGCAGTAGTACGCAGTTACACGAACCTTCTATAGGTGCCATGCGAACGGAAGCGCACGCTGCGTGTCTTAACGGCAGTCAACAAAGTGTTGCGTGGGGCCTTCCGCTTTCCCTTTCCGCTGGGTACGCCGGCGCACCTTGATGTCCCAACAACCATCAAGGTGTCCACCACACAAACTCCAGCTAGCAAGGGGAAAAAAACCAAAAACGAAGAAATCTCTCACACCTTCTACCCGTCATCGCCTGCAACCAAAACACCCGCCTTCACCTCTCATCCAGCAACCAACGACGACACCACCATGTCCCACGAAACCGTCTGGTACTCCCGCCCGCGCACCTACGGCAAGGGCTCTCGCGGCTGGTGAGTCATCCCCACATCCCGTCGCTACGACCACCACCACTGACACGTGTAGCCGCGTCACGGGCGACAAGAAAAAGTCCGGGGTGATCCGCAAGTACGGGCTCAACATGTCGCGCCAGGTGTTCCGCGAGCAGGCCGACGCGATTGGGTTCAAGAAGGTGAGTGGAGCACTCGAGTGGTGTTTTGAGGAAGGATGGAGTGGGATCATGCGTGTGCTGATGACAGTTTGTGTGGCAGTACCGGTAGATCAGGCATCATCGCTCGATGTCCTGTCAAGAGAAACGCGGCGGTCGTCTTCTGACGTTTGACTTTTTGTTTCGCTCTCTTTCTTCTTCTTTTTTTCCTGCTGGGAAGGCGGTGGGGACTCGGACGGAAGGAAGGAAGGAAGGAAGGGCGTCGTGCAATCGGCGGAACCGGCACCACCAGGGAACTCGGGTCGACGAAATGGAAGGATTGAGTGGTCAGCGTACCACCACACCGGAATGCTAGCACAAAGAGAAATATGATGCTACAGCAGTAAAGAGTGAATCGTGAACCGTGACTCGTGCCGTTTGGTCGGTCAGACGACAGACCGCAAGGGGGAAAAAAAAAACGAAAAGAGTCTGAGGAAAGTCGTGACGCAGAAGAGCATCCGCCGTTCATCTATAGTTGTACCCGTTCTCAAAATAGTTCCCATAGCAGTCGACCTCGCCCCCCCTCGCCGCCTGCCCGGCCGCCGGTGGCCGCACGACCTTGATCTCGCCATCCCAATACCCCTCGACCTCCGGATCGCTCTCTCCTCGCGCCACCGCCGCCAAGTACGCCGCTTTCCGATCCTTCCGAAATCTAGTCAACTCAGCACATACATCGACCCTCCGCCTCGCCTCGTGCTGCGCCAGGACGGGCACTGGCGCCGCCGCCGCCGCCGCGGGCAGCACAATCTTCTCGCTCATGCTGGCCAGCGGCAGCGACCGGCCGGGGTCCAGCGACGGGACGCCGCACTCCTCGTCGCCGAAGAAGGAGAAGTCGCGCTCGGCGGCGGACCAGAACGCGTCCGAGTCCGGGTCCTCGGTCGAGGACTTGGACGGGTACTGGCGCCAGGCCGAGGTGGGCTTGCGCGGCGGCGCGTCGCGGCGACGGCGGCCGCCCGGCGGCTCCATCTCCAGCACGAGCGTGCGCAGCGCGAACTGCGAGCGCGCGTACTCGCGCTCGGCGAGCTGGCGGTCGCGCCCGGGGGGCAGGGCGTACGCGCCCCGCGCCGCCAGCCGGGCGATGTGCGTCTCCTCGGCGCAGTCCTTGACGAACTGGACGAGCCGGCGCACGACGGCTGCGGGGGACTCGGTCTCGAGCGGCACGTCGGTGAGGACCAGCGTCTCCAGCCCGGGCAGCATGCCGGGGTGGAGGTGCTGCTCGTTTGACTGCCGGAACTCCAATCGCGCGCGGCGGTCTTCGAGAGCGAGGGATGAGGCTCGCCGGCGGTTGGTCTCGTGTTCGCTGTGACGCGCCCGGAGCGTGCCTGCGGGCTCGGGTGTAGACTCTCCTTCTGACAAGCTCATTTTCTCGGTTCCTTGAAGGAGCTCCGTGACGGCCTCGCTGTGGCTGGTGGGTTCGGGCGTCTCTGTTTCTGGTGGATCGACGACAATCTCTGGCTTCAGTGGTGGTGTCGGGGGCAAGTCGCCTGGTAGTTCGAACACTTGCGGCTCGGAAGCAGGCAATTCGACCGGCAGCGCCTGGTTACCTGGCAGCTCGTGCAATGCGGCGCCGTGTGTGGGAGCCTCGTGTATCTGGCTGGATCCATCGAGCTCGAGCGCTGAGGACGGCGTGTATATTCCAAGATCACCTTCCATCTCAACTCTCCCGACTGCGAGATCGGCAACCGCAGTTTCCTCGGTGACTACGGCATGATTGATGCGCAAGTACGTCAGCCGTGCGGCTGCAAACTTCTTGATGATGGGCGAGAGCTTCTCCGCGCCCGGCATGGCGAAATCTTCATGGTCTTCGGACTCCTCGAAAGATAGCAAATAGGACGGTTTTGGCTTGCGCGTCAGGCCGCTGGCGACGGTGCCTGCGTCGAACACATTTAGCCTCTTGGAGTACAGAAGCCCTGAGACTCCTTCAACGGTAATGTTGTTCTCCGAGATGTACAAGTGCGTGATGCCATCGGAATAGGCGTCGTTGATGAATGCATTACCCGCGAACTCACTAACCAGCTTGGCTCGCAGAACACTGTCAAAGTCTTCGTGGCCATAGTCATCAAAGGTAAACGGATGGCACATGGGAGACGACGGAGACGCTGGCGAACGCATCTCAGTTGACGAGGAGCCATCGGGACGCCTCGAGCTGAAGCAATTATCCAGGAGAATGCGGGCGCTCTTGTCGGTCAGCTGATTGTCGCGGACATCGAGGCTCTTGAGTCTAGTCTTCACGGCGGTGGCCAGCGCCTCGAGCTCGGCATCCTTCAGCCCCAAGGATCGCAGCTTCAAGATCCTCAGGCTGTGGCAATGCTTCAGAACGGACAGCACGTCGGCACCCTTTGCGGACTTCGTCTTGGAGAGGTCGAGGTACAGCAGGGCGGGGAAGTGCTGCAGGGCTTCGGCGAGGCCGGTGTAGGTGGCATTGGTGCAGGCGGAGGCGTCCAGGTAGCGCAGCCAGAACAAGGGGAAGTCGTACGTCATCCGCCGAAGGCTGTCGGAGAGCGACGAGAGGCGCGGGTTGCTTGGGCGGCGGAGGGTGATGAGGGCGCCGTGGTCGAAAAACGGCAGGCGGTAGACGATCAGCGATTGGAGTCGCGGCAGGTACTCGAGGATGTCGCGCAACCACTCGGCGTGGGGGCCGTCGTAGATCTCGGCATGGGCGGGTGGCAGATGGAGCGTGTGTGTCAGCTCTCGGGTGCTCAGCCGTGCCCAAGCGAGCGTCCGCCGGAATCGGACAAGGGCGACTGTCCTTTGGCGTCAGCGATGAGAGAGGGTGACGAGCGATGCGAGGGAAAACGCACCGTAGACAACATCGTTCTCGACGCCGAAGTGCGAGGCTGGGTTGCCCCAGAGCTGGCGGGTGAAGATGGCGTGCCACTGGCGACAGACGAGGGCGGCTGAGCAGAGATCCGCCGACGGTATATACCGCGCGACGACGGGCCAACAGTCCCTGGTGTTTGCCGCCTCGTACGATGGAAGCACGTCGTTCATGGCTGGAACGTGCAGCCGTGTCGTCGTACGAAAAGAGAAGAACGAGAGAACGGACGCGGCGTGCGGCGGCCAAGTAAGCTGGGCTGTCCGCTAGAAGCCGTCACCTGACCATTCCGTCGCGCACCAAGGCCAACCCAGTCCTACCTGTTCTTCCATGAGGATTCGTGGCCTGCGATACTCGCATGCAGGCCCCGTTCGAGTGGAACAATGCTGGGACGTGCGCATCACGTGCCAGCATGTGTTTCTATAAATAAACCCGCTACGTCACCAACCACTGTACTTTCATCGGTCTAGCTACATGAAGCAGGCAACGAAGCGGCGCCGGAACAAGCTAAATTACTTGTTCATCACGTGCAATCGTGTACGAAGTCCAAGCAGATTAGTCACTTTCGGGGTATATGAGGCAGCCCAGCAATCAACACTCGTTCGATCATCAAAAGATCAACACATGTCTTCTATGCGTTTGCTTCACGCCCCGACGTTGCACCCCACCTGTTTCCTTATCCTGCGGTTTTCCATCCTGTGGGGGCTTATATGCAGTTACAACAACTATTCTTTGATTACGCTCTCAGGCGGACGACCCAGCCCCGACCTATACTCGGATACAGACACCGACAGTGGCACCATCGGCTTACCAGCCCTCGCTGATGGCGAAAACTGGTAGTCCAGAGATGGCTTTTGTGTTTCATGCAGAGAGAGCTGAGGATGGGATACACTGCATGTCATGCATGTAGGCGTGGCTGAGTTATGGCCCCTCTGCAGTACCACCATGCACGGATGGTGCCTTGTTGGTTGGTTTAATCTATTTAGTCGTAGTCGCACACAAGGCAGAAACCCCTCTCATGCAGAGAAAGGCCAGCGCGTGAATGATTACAAGGGAGCCTGGACTCATGTGTGGTGATAGGTCAAAAGCGTGGTCTTTTAATAGAGCAGCTTCGCTCTAGCTACCGCCTGCATAATCCCGCTGTATATAGTGTGGAAAATGACCTTCTTCTCTGTAACTTCGTTGACAATCAACCCAAACACGCTTCGATCATCCTCCCTCGTTCCACTTGAAGACATCACCAACTATGTCTAGTCCAGACCCGAACAGCACTTGTCTTTCAGACCCACACGAGCGCAAGTTGTTCCCAACTGAGATGTCTGATCGTACTCTTGGATTGTGGAATATTGGCCGCGTTTTCGGTGTGATTGGCGGCACAATTCTTGCTCTAATCCCTCTGTTCTTCATGGGTAAGTACTCCCAAGATCGAAATATCCATGCGACTAACGATACTATTATTTGAAGTTGTGGCAATCCTGGCTATGTCACTTAGCCAAAAGCCAACCACGATCCAGCCCGGTCCTGATCTCGAGCACATTTTGATTCTTCTACCAACACTATTCCCGATCGCCTTCGCCGCAACTATGGGTCGTTTTTCCAAAACCCTCGGCCTTTACTGGGCCGAACGTGGAGTTTCACTTGGAGTTAGACACCTGCAGGAACATCTAAGAGTTAGGCGCTAATTATAGACAGACTCTTGAATGCCTAGTTGGATGTCAATCTCTATTCAGCGCGGTAGAAAGGCTTTACTTTCTAAAACGTACAGATCTCATCTCCATCTTCATCGTACTTCTGTGGCTCCTTTCGCCTGCTGGCGGCCAATCCGCTATACGACTTCTTACCAAAGAGCCTATCATTGCGACGACGACTTCTACCGTCCGATATCTACCAATCGAAGTTCAATCTCATTTATTTCTCAATGGGGCTGATGACGCTTTTACAAGCTGGGGTTTATACGTACCGCTCTTTACGATGTCTCTTTTGACGCAAAAGACTCAAAGCCAGCCGCGCGACACTCTCGGGAACGTTAAAATACCAGCATTAGATACCGCTCACCCATCCGTGGAAGGCGAAGGCTGGCAGGATGTGGATTACTCACAAGAGGTACAATACACTTCACTCCTTGGTATTCCCACCACAGGGATTCCGGCGAAAGGCGATGTGACTTTCACCATGGCCTCTCGCTATTGGGACGTCACCTGCTCGCAAAATATCTGGGTCAGCAATAAAACCGCACTACCAATCGATTTGAACCCTAACGATACTGGATGGGGAGAGACTGGTTCGTACTTTCACTTGGACGAACATTCCCACCACACGAGTGGAGCATGGATGGAGGGAAAGATGCCCATGTACTTCATGACTGGTGCTATGCAAGCGTGGAATGCCAGCTTTGCGAATTGCACATTGGAGCATATTGTGGTCGAGGCATCTACGAAATGTGAGTCCGGAGCCTGCCGCGTTACCGCCATGCGCCCCGGCAATCAGAGCGCAGGATCACCACTCATCGACCCTTTGCCGCTTTGGACTACTCTGCTCTATCTACCCGAGACCTTTATGTACCCTCGATCTAGTGATATTTGGACAACGGCCTCGCCGCTCGAACTCTGGCTGATGGATCCCACCACTGACCTGACCGTCGTAACCTCGGATTCAAGTTTGTTTTACAACATCTCTAAACTACCTACCGAGGTTCTTGCCTCTAGATTGCGAGTTGTAATAAACGCCTTCTGGCAGTCTGGAAATGCGGCCAGCTACATCGAGGGCAACCTCCCTGAGAATCTGGACAACTTCACTTCTTTATCCGCAACTTTGGGAGTGTAAGGACTATCCCTTACCCACTGCACCATGCGTATGCAGGCCCTCCGGGGGCTAAAAGAGGTACTGGAATAAACCCAATTAGAGTTTATTCTGGCATGGCAGGCTAATATATCTTCGTACCCTGACAGGGAGTCGACAACCTATCCTTTAACAGCAGCGAAGCACATGTTGTACAGCAAGCTGGCGAAAAGTACGTATGTCAGTGTGTATGGGCGGCGCTACTTTCTGGTACTTCTGCATTGTTGTTCTTAGTCGCGTGTTCAACTATGATCCTGCAGTTGGTCATCCTGGCACCGGATATTCTAGGCTATGTATCCAGCAGTGCGAGATATAACCGAAACGTCATCACCTCAACTGATGGGAGCTTTCTCAGTGGGCTTGAGTGGGCGTGTCGGTTTAGAGATCTCGAAGTAATTGTTGGTAACACGAGTGGAGAAGGCGAGAAGGGTCGAATTGCGATGGCGTTGAAGACTGATAATCAACCGCAGAGGCTAGCAAAGGGAACGGTTTATATGTAAGTAGATGGATCTTATCATATTCTTAATTAAGAAGAGTCTTCCGTGTCTATTCATAATTTAGAATAATAAGAGTTGCGAGATAAAATGCCTATTGTGGTGGTAGAAGACTGGTAGCCAGGAGACCTTTTTCTTTGCTGCTTGCAAAGGTAAGCCGGCTGGCCAAGGCATCCGCCTGCCGGATCGGGTTTGTTCAAGCAAGGCACACGGGTATAAAAATGGCTTTTCTTAGACAGATTTCTGAACATCAACACACTCCTCTTTGCTCCTACTTGTTCAGACCTCACTGCCGATGATTCTTACGGCCTTGTTCGTTTCATTCCACGCCTCACTACTTTAACCAATCACCCCAGGCTTCTGCTTGAACGTCCAACCCTGACTGACTAACAACCTTCTCCGAGCGCGTGACGCGGCAAATGGCTTACATCAAGCTCTAGCGTCGCGTTCCGGTGAAGCTTATTTCGACGACCATGTCTCCCCTCCCCAGTCACCCCAGATGTTAGCAGCTTGCGGCGCATGTGAAGGTGGTAGAAAAGGGGTCGTGTAGAGAGCTTAGCTGCATAATCCGGCCGCCAGACGAAGCTCACAAATCACCCGGGAGCCTATCCAAATCCGTGGGTCGCAGTGGATACGTAGTAGCCATGGCAAAGACGGCATGGCACCGGGCAACGGAGGCTCTCGCTGTGAGATTGGTCGAAGATGACCTTGACTTTCAGCCCTCATCTTGCGGATCGCTCACGGCTCACCCGAATTCAGCTGGAGGCTGGAGCAGTTTTCACTCTACGTGTTTGAAGCGCTCCGCAGCCGAGACGATCATCTGTTCTCTGATGAATCTCCTGAAGTGGGCGTCCATTTCAAGGGGAAAAGCGATTCTTTGTCAATGAGATCACGCGGTGGTACAATGCTTACTATTTCTCGAACAATGTCTACGCAGAGCCAAAAAGGCAGATTTGCAGGGCCTTTGCCGAAGGCTTTAGCAGTTATGTGCGTCACGGGATGCCAAAGGTTCCATGAATCTACAGCACTGGTCCTTACATCAGTCCCGAGGTTGTGGGGGTTTCATGGTGTGAGGGCGCTACGGGAGGAATCAGATTTGGCCAAGACCCAGGGCGGTCAGCATCGAGAGGGGTACAGCGAGTTGTGCTAGGGTCGAGGCGGCATACCCGAGGGACTTGGATCGTTTTGGCGGATGGCGTCCAAAACGGGGTCGTAAAACGGGCGGTGGCTCGATTCAACGAGTTCCACACCGTCTTCGGTGGCTCTGTCTTGACGGTGATACTCTTTCGATGGCTTAATTAGCCAGCGGAGAAACCCGAAAGGGAGAAGCTAGCTTACTCTGTGTTTTTGATCGTATCGCTTGCCTCATTCGCCAGATGAAGAGTTTTTCTTGGTCGTCAGGAGGGATGGTGGGCACACCCTCCCCAACCAGTCGCGCACCCAGCCTTTTGAAGACGAGCTGTTGGACGCCGAGCGGTACATGGTCCCATGTCGTAATCTCCTTCTTTTCCCTCCCGGCCCAGTATGCCTCGCTGTGCGAGACGAGGGCATCCGCCTCTTCTCTGGAGAAGAGCTGTTTGAGTCTCAGTCACGGCCGGTTCGGGAAGCCGGGGCAAACTCACAATCAGCTTCTTCCAGGTCATCTTGTCCCAGCCCAGTTTCTCCTTCCACTTCTCGGCGGTCCACTTGTTGTGGCTCGCCATGGTGCCAGCAAGCATCCAGAGGTGGCGGAAATGCACGGCGGAAGACAAGAGGGAAGGGGAGCGGCCGTGTCGTACGATGCCACGATGCGGAACAGCACCCGGACTCTAGCGATTGGCTGGTCAGTGCGTGACGGTGCAAGCCGAGGAAGGGCCGGAAGGCAGCTGAGAGCTCGGCTGGGGCGCGCTTGCACTTGCTTGCGATGCGCCGCCTGTGGCCGAGGAAGGACCGGAGTAATTCGGCACGCTGTGACGCCACAACGCGTCTACATCATCATTCCATGGAGAGGCTTTTTGGGAAAAGACATTTCTGGCATCCCCCCACCCCCTTCCCCGCATCGGCGAATCCCGGCCGTCATCCATGGCTGCCGCAACCGAGTTCGCCCCGGCGCGCTTCCTGCAGCGCGTTGACGAACAGGCTGCCGCTGCAGCGCAGGGGACGACGCAGGTCCAGGAACAGGACTGGCCCGCGAAGCCTGCGCTGCTGATCCTGAACCAGCCCGTCGCCAGCCTGGACCTGCTGCAGCGCCTGTGGGCCCGCACCGGCTACCGCCTCTGCGCCGACGGCGGTGCCAACAGGCTGTATGACACTTTCGCCGGCCTCGACGACGCCGATGCCCGCAGAGTGCAGTTTGTACGTCCTTTCCCGTGAGCGTGCTTCGTCTCGGACCTGCTTCCCTCTCGACTTGTCGCCTGCGCATGTCGTCGATCCCGACGGGCTGGCACTGGCACCCGGCTAACATGCTCTCGCCTCTGCTCTCCCACACAGCTGCCGTCCATCATCCACGGCGACCTCGACTCGCTGCGCGACGACGTACGCACCTACTACGCGAGCCATGGCGTCACCATCTCGCGCGATCCAGACCAGTATTCCACCGACTTTGGCAAAGCCGTCAAGCGAATCGCCAGCGCCACCTCCATCACCACCACCACCGCCGCCGCAGAAGAAGATGGACTGGCTGCTGCCTCATCTCCTACCAGCTGCTACCGCGAGATCCTGATTCTATGCACGCTGGCCGGCCGCGTCGACCAGGGTCTCGGCCTGCTGTATGAGATGCTGCGCCTCGAGAACGCCGCCCTCTCGCCCACCCGCCTCTGGCTCTTCTCCGAGTCGAGCGTCTCGTGGATCCTGCCGCCCGGCGAGAACCGCATCGACGTCGTGCCCGCATCGCCAAACGGCAGCAGTGGCAGCAGTGGCAACAGCCACTTCACTGAGAACGTAGGGATCCTCCCCGCGTTCGGTCCTGCGACCATAACGACCACGGGCCTCGAATGGGACGTCACCGACTGGCCGACGAGCGTCGACGGCAACGTCAGCACCAGCAATCATGTCAAGCGTGGCTCCGTGACGGTCAAGACAGACGCCAAGGTCTTGTTTACGATAGAGAGGGCGGCCGAGCTACCCTGACCGGAAAGTCTCAGGCCCGATGTGCGTGCTAGTAGAATTGCTTGTTGAATCTTAGGAGGTTGATCTGTCTGATGATGTTCCTTGGCAAGTTAATATAGATAGATGTATACATAGATTCTGAGATACTGCACCTGCATGTCAAAAGGCGTTAGGGCTTGTGTCACGCATGGTCATAACATCAGACTATTGCACGGGCACAAGAGGGTGTCTGGATGGCTGTCGCGATTGCACAAAATCCGAAACTTTTTAGTTTGATACCGTCATCTGTCTTGGTGTTGAACCGTAGTCATACCAATCCCTTGCCCTTTTGTGTGCATCCATGCTTCCCAAACGCCTATCAATGCGATCATACTGTTTTACTGCTCCGACATGACTTACTGGCCCTTGGCATAATCCTCCAGGTACTGCGCCAGCTTCTGGGCGCCCTCGGGGGCCACAGCGTTATCTGCGAGGAGCATGGTCAGCAAACATGATATCAACACGGTATGACGGGGCAAGACCCACAGTTGCTAGCCCTGATGCCACCAACGCTCCTGTGGCCCTTGAGGCCGGTCAGCCCCCTCTTCTCGGCGCCGGCCAGGAACTCCTTCTCCTTGGCGTCGTCGCCGCCGTACACCCTGAAGCACAGGTTCATCCTGCTCCTGACGCTCTTATCGGGCACAACCCGGTACACGTCCGGGTGCTTGTCCAGCACGCCGTACAGCAGCTCGGCCTTCTTGTTGGCGACCTCCTCCTGGCCGGCAATCTTGCGCTCACCGAACGCCTGAACCAGGCCCTGCATGACCTGGCCGGCGACCCAGACGTCGAAGATGGGCAGCGTGTTGTAGAGCGAGTTATTCTTGGCGATGGTCGGCCAGTCGAAGACGATGGGGGCGATGGGCAGGCCGAGCTGGCGCAGCAGCTCGGGCGAGGCGCGCGTCGACAGCAGGCTCTTCTTGACGATGACGATGGTCACGCCGGCGTTGCCAATGTTCTTCTGCGCGCCGCCGAAGATGACGCCGTACTTGCGCACGTCGATCCGGCGGCTGATGAAGTTGGACGACATGTCGGCGACCACGGGCGGCGCGTCGTCGCCCTCGAGCGCGGCGGGGAAGCCCGCCGGCATCTCGACGCCGTCCACCGTCTCGTTGTCGCAGTAGTAGACGTACGCCGGCCGCCTGCCGCGCGGCGTCAACGCCCACTCGGCCTCGGACGGGATGAGGCCGAACTTGCCGTCGGCGCCGGCCGCCTTGCGCGCGTCGACGGCGACGTTGACGTGCTGCGGGCCCAGCAGCCGCGCCGCCTCCTGCGACGCCTTGAGCGACCACGAGCCCGTGACGAGGTAGTCGGCGCGCAGCTCGTCGGCGACCGCGGTGCGCAGGCGCGCCAGCACCTCGTCCTCATCGCCGCCCAGCTCCGCCGCGATGGCCGCGCGCCGCCGCTCGACCCAGACGGCCACCAGGTTGTGCACCACGGCGCTGAACTCGCCGCTGCCGCCGCCCTGCAGGAACAGGATGTCGTAGTCGTCGGGGATGTCGTAGAGCTGCGTCATGGCGGCCTTGGCGTCGGCCAGGATGGCGTTGGCCTCGGGCGAGCGGTGCGAGATCTCGCAGATGCCGATGCCCTTGTCCGCGTAGTTGAGCAGCGCCGACGAGGCGCGCTCCAGCACCTGGGTGGGCAGCGGCGCGGGGCCGGCGCCGAAGTAGAAGATGTCGGAGCGGGAGGGCATGGTTGCGGCGAGTCAATTGGTCGGTTGGTGGGAGAGAGAGGAGGTGTCGGTGGTGGTTGGAAAGGCCGGCGGCGGCGGTGGTGGTGTTTTAAGCTCCAGGGCAAAACAAAATTCCAGTCATTCCTTCCCGTCGGACCACCGTCATGGCTGGTTGCATGACTCCTCTTCTCCGCCTCCGCCGGGCGGGATTGCCCCTCCCGATCTCGGAGCCATCGATCCCTCGAGACGGGCAAGGGATTTCTCGGCCCTCATCAAGCTTTCTCCCCGCGTCCGCGTCCGCATCCGCATCAACCGAGATCACTAGCAAAGTGCCGTCCTGAAACACATCGTCGTTGCGCCTTCCTTCAGATTCATCGAGCCCGTTTCCACCCAAGAGCAACTTCACCCTAGGCCCATGCGCAACTTGTGTCATAATCGCATCAAGCCACGGCCAACCTCAACAAGGCAAGCGGAAACACGACGTGTTCTACGAGTCTCAAGGCAACGTGGCCGAGTGGTTATGGCGGTAGACTCAAGATAAGCTCTTGGCTGTCCAAAGCAGTCTGCATTCTACTGGAGCAATCCGCATGGGTTCGAGTCCCATCGTTGTCAACATCTTTTTTGTGTTTTGCCGTGCCGGACGGCGGCATTGGCAGCTCGCTGTTTTGCCTAGTGGTGGGTCTTGGGGGCCGGGACAGCGTAAAAGCGAGGCGTGCCGCGTCCACTCTTCCCACTTCCCACTTCCCCATCCCGCGCCTCGGCTGCCCTGCGGGGACCCCTTTGCTCCACACCTGCGAAACCCCCGACACAATCGACGAAGAAACACGCGTCCGACCTCGTCTTCGAGTTCTGTCTCCTGACCGGCCAAGATGCAATACGCGCGAGATGCGAAACATTTATTTCCAACTCCGGTCATTTCCGCACGAGTCATCGCGCCGTTGCGGTCAGCTATAAGGGGAAAGCAACCTCCACCCGGTTTCGAAACTGCCAAGGGGAAACGATCCCAATCGTGTTGCGAATGTCGATTAGCTGCTCCCTCGTACACACGCGACGCGGGACGGTGGAATGCGGCGGAAGCTCCCGCCTCAGCCCTGGGGCGCGAAGGCGGCACCACGCACCACGACTCGTGATACGGCTTCGTCATCTGGCGATCAAGCACTGCGAAATCCCCTATAATAGCAGCTTGTGTGCCAATGCGGCTGGCCGTGCCGTCCCGGAGCGCGCTCCTCTTTGCCCACGACCAAATGCCATCGGTTCCCAGTCATGTTCTCGACCAAAGGCCCCGCGAGCTTGACGCGGAGACTATCGCGCAGGAGAGCCCCGAGAGCACATGCACAGATGGATCCACAAACATGCAATGAAACCCCCGAGACGGACCACGGCCTGCCACCCCCGATACCGGCCATTTGGAAGCCCTTGGACGACGGCAGTTCACCCAAGGCGACGGACCAGTATCTGCACCCTTGGTACGGCAATGGCAGCAGGACCGGCGCGGCCGAGACGGGGGCGGAAGCAGACCGAGAGTTCCTCACGCTTGCGCTCCCGACTCCGGACACGCTTCCAACCTTCACTGCCCGGGACTGGACGGGTGAAAGCACGCCGAGGCCGCGCACGTTTAGTCTGCGGAGCACCATCAGCCATACGAGCTGGAAGAGCTGGAACAATGACCGCCGGGTCGATTCAGCCCATCAGGGACCAAATTCCGAGAGGAGGACCTTTTCCATGCGCTCGCTGTCCCGGAGACTGTCCGTCGTCGAGACCCCCCCTCCAAAAGACCCGCCAGAAAAAGCCGCACCGCGGGAAGATGCCGACTTCCTATCGCTCCTGAAGGAATCGAGGCTCACTCCGGACGCGGCAGCGGGGACCGCCAGACGGCGCAGACCAAAAAGCATAGCGGTCCACGAAGCCGCCGGCACGTCCAACGTCTCCCTGGCCCTGTACCAACCCCACGAAGACGACTGGAAGAGACAGACAGAGCCCACCGACGGCACTGGGCTCGACGAAAAATGCCTGGCCAGCGAGCTCAACGACGACAAGATCCCCATGATACCTGAGGAGCAGCCGATTGGCAGCACACCACCCCCCCTCACAACTTCGAACCTCCACACCCTCGGCACCATCACTGCCGACTCCCTCCACCTGGCCAAAGACAAAGACCTGCCCGACCTCCCCCTGCCCGCGTACCCGCCCACCAGCGACACCGGCTCCTCCACCTTCTCCGCGACCCGCACCCGACGTCACGCCTCCAACACCAGAACCCCCCACCGCGGCTCCACCGCCGGCGCCGCCCACCACCACCGCCGCTCCCGCAGCTCCACCACCCACTTCTTCGGCCTCGTCCCACGCCGCCGCACCACCGTCACCGGCGCCAACCCCAACGCCGCCGCCACCGCCACTACCTCTACCCGCAACAACAACAACAACAACAACAACAACGAAGGCCGCCCGCCGGCCCCCTCCACCACCCCCCGCCGCGCCCCCACCATCCTCTCCCGCGTCCCCACCCTCCTCCTCTCCCGCACCTCCACCCTCCGCACCCGCCGCTCCAGCACCTTCCCACTCAACCGCCACGCCTCCACCAAAACCAGGCCAGTCAAACCCGTCCCCCTCGCCACCATCACCCGGCACTGCGGCGCGTCCGCCGCATCCGACCAGAACGACAACGGCAACCCCATCCGCGCGCAAGCCGAGCGCGTCGGCGCGTGGGTGTCGACGCAGCAAGAGCGCGGGCTCGTCGCGCAGTTCCGCGAGCAGGGGCGGCGGGACGAGTACGCGCGGGCGCGGGCGGAGGAGCGCGAGCGCCGGCGGATGCGCGAGATGGAGGAGGAGCGGGAGCGGGCGGGGTGCGCGCGGTGGCGGATACGGCGGTGGCTTGTGATGGGTGAGGAGGGGGGGGGCGAGGGCGAGCTGGGTGAGATGGGTGAGATGGGTGAGATGGGCGGGGGCGGGGGTGGGGCTGGGGCTGGTGGCGATGGGGGGATGGCGGTGGTGGATGGGATGGTGGAGTGGCCGGAGGAGGGGATTTGGGATGGGTTTGTCGATGGGGGGGAGGTGGGATCGGTGGGGGAGGAGGACGAGGAGGAGTGGTAGGTTGGTAGGTAGATTGCGTCGGCGACCCGGGCTGATTGGTCGGTACGGCAGAGCCGGGAACTGTGCGGGGAGAAACGCACGCTGCGAGACGAGCGCAAGCTTTCCGGGCTGACGTGACTTGCTCACTGATGAGCTGTGCTGGGGAACCGTACGTGGAGCTCGGAGGCTCAGCGCAAGAGGCCGTTGCGCCCACCGTGCTTCCTTCATTAGTTAGTGACTCCCTGGCAGGTTTGCCTCGTTAGGCCTAGTGCTGAGTCCAAGACGACTCGATATCAATGACTAAGCTAATAGACTTGTCCATGGGCATGCTGAAATCCCGCGTGGCTTGGAGCGAATACGTATGTGGCTGCAGTGCACGGGTGTGGCTAAGCGCTAGCTGGAGCACTGTCACGACACCACGGCTTGGACAGGAGCCTCACCACTGGCTTTAGCTGCGAAGATGGCTCGGGAAGGGGCCCTATCATGGTAGTTTCCATCACCACCCCCTCCCCTCCGTTGAACCAACAACATTGCAGTTCAGATGGAGTTATCTCGGCACGCAGGGACGCCCGGCACATGGGGAGGGAGGCTGCTTCCATTCGGAAACCGCGAGAGCTTGCGTTCTCCGCGATCGGCAGAACTACTGCGGGGGTCGCTTACGGCAAGTAGGGATCATCATCGGTCCGCCCTTGAGACGATCCTCTTGCCTACTCCAAGCCGCTGCTCATACTCCGTACCCGTTAAGCACAAGGACTGTCCCGAGTGTTTCAACGAACAAGGATCCCGGCCGAGTCGGACTGTTCAACAGCCCGAACAAGTGTACCCCGCAGATGCCCACTCGAAGAATCCGCATATGCAGTAAAAGTGCGACACGGAAGTGTAGCTATCCGGAGCGCTAGTTTCCATGTTTCAGCTTTGACTGGCCGCCTAAGGCTCGGGAAGCCAACCAACCTCCTCCTTCGCTCTGAATCGAAACCCGAGACGGTTCACGTGAGCTCTAAGGGGGCCGAGTTGTCCGAGTTATAGGACAGGATCATCAGCCAAGAGTGGATCGGCGGGTCGGAACGTCGGAACCGCAATCACTTCCGCCCCGCACTACGAAGCCAGTCAAAACAAAAGGATTTGATCGTTATACTCAGCAAACAGACTTTCTCTCTTGCTCCTTCTGCCCATCCAAAAAAAAAAAAAATAAGCTTATCGTACATACCATGGGGCTCGCGCTTTACCTTTCGATCCTGGCCTTGGGCGTGCTGATGGCCAAGTCCATCATTCAAGCCATCAGATCGCCGCTCCGCTCGATACCCGGCCCCCCGCTCGCCCGGTTCACGCGGTTATGGTATCTCAAAGAAGTCTGGACGGGAACATTTCCGTGGACGAACATTGACCTGCACCGAAAACACGGTATGTGGCGTGCGCAAGCCGACCGCTTGGTCCATCAAGCGCTGATCTACTCAGGGCCTGTCGTCCGCATCGCCCCGAACGAATACTCCATCGACGACCCCGAGGCGGTGAGGATCATCTACGGACACGGCACCGCCTTCACAAAAGGGCCGTGGTACACGGCCAGCGGCGTGCCGCACCAGGCCAACCTATTCAACGACACCAACCCGAAGTCCCATGCCGCCGAGAGGCGCAAGTTCGCGTCGCTGTACTCCATGTCGGCGTTGGTTGGCATGGAGGAGGCGGTCAACAGCTGCATCGACTACTTCAAGGACAGGCTGACGGACTTCGCGCGGTATGTATAGAGTCCATGCTTCCCTTGGCCGTGCATGGCTGATCAATGTCAGCTCCGGGGAGACGTTCGACCTGCCCTGGTGGATGCAGTGTTTCGCTTTCGACACGATCGGGGAGATGTCGGTACGTAAATGCCATGGGGCACGGGTAGCCGCTGGGTTGACAGTTGATCCTTGACAAGCTATCCAAACGTTTTGGCTTCCTCGACGCCGGCAAGGACCCTCTAAGCATCATGTCCGGCCTGGACGTCTTTCTGCTGTATTGCGCCCGCGTCGGGGTGCTCCCCGAGACACACCCCATCATCTTCAAGATCATGTCTTTGTTCGGCGCGAATCCTCTCGAAAATGTCGGCGAGTTTGCCAGAGAGCAAGTGCAAGCCTACAAGCAAAACGTCGAGGGCGAGACGTTCCTGTCAAAGGCTCTGCGAATCCACCACGAACAACCGGAGCGGCTTTCGCAGGATGACATACTGGGAATTTGCCAGATGAATCTGTTTGCTGGATCCGACACGTCGAGCATCAGCCTCACAAGCATTCTGTGGCACCTCCTGCAAAACCAAGATGCGCTGGTCAAGGTGCGTGTCCAGCCGTCCTCGCCTGAGGCTTCACTGACACATTCTCCCCCACCAGCTGCGGGCCGAGGTTGACCAAACGTATTCGCAAAACCACGTCAAGAACACCGTCACGTTCGCCGAATCGCAAAACATGCCCTACCTGCAGGCCGCCATCAAAGAAGCCTTGAGGATGCATCCCGCCACAGGCCTTCCTCTCAGCAGAGTGGTGCCGAAAGGCGGAGCAACCATATCGGGGCACTTCTTCCCGGAAGGAGTACGTGCTGCATCTCGGATTCCCCCCCCCCCCCTTCATGCGCTTGCTGAAACGAAGGCTTAGACGATCGTGGGCATCAACTCATGGGTCGCGCACAACAACAAACACGTCTTTGGCGACGACGTGGATAAATTCAGACCGGAGCGGTGGCTCGTCAGCAAAGAAGCCGAACAGATTCTGGACAGGTACTGGTTGCCGGTAAGCCGCCTCGCCAGTCCCGCAGCCAGCCGCAATCTGACCCGCTGCATAGTTTGGCCACGGATCGAGGACTTGCATCGGCAAGAACATCGCGCTCATGGAAATCTCCAAGGTGATTCCGCATCTGCTCAGGCACTTTGACCTTGCGCTGGTGCGTCCGGAGCAGGCACCCACCCTTCACAATGTCTGGTTCGTGAAGCAAACCAACATCCGCGTCACGGTCAAGGTGCGGAAACTCGACCGCGTGTGAAATCGAGGGATGTGTTGGGACACAAAGCACCTATGTGAATGCATGAATCGAGCCATCCATCCGTGGTTTGCGCCGTAACTCGGCTCCCGGAGGAAGGAAGAATGACTCATAGACTCAAGTAGAGGACACCAAGACGGTTCGTGTAGACCATGGTTGCTAGCAGTTCCGTTGGGCAATCTTGCTGGGCGTTACCAAAACTCGATCGCTCAGTCTTCGTTTGCACTAGCCGTCGTATAGGCTATATACGAAGCATCTACATAGGCTATAGAGGCAAAAATGAAAAATGAAAAGGCGCTAGTAGCGAAAGAAAACACCTTGCACCACGAGGCAGCTGTTAGTACGCCTACCTCAGGGCCGCTAGTCGGAGACCTAGCGACATCTACCGTATCCAAACGTGTGGATATACCTTACCGAGCATAGCGCACGGCATCTCAGATCTACCACTGGCCGAGACAACAATGCTAAGCCCATCCTTCCCGCCAGATCCCAAAAAGAGTGTTCGCAGGCGACAACAGACTTACGAAGCAAGGGCCCTAAGGGCTGCTAGCTGGCGTGCCGACCCTGGCGCCGTCTGCAAAAGCGAAAAGCGCCGACCCGTTTGACTGGTAGCGAAGTGTACCCGTTACGGTCGTGCTCCCTGCTCAACAAGTACAGGCTCTTTCTCTGTTGTATGGTTTCTCTGATCCGTTCGTGTATGTGGGGCTATGCGTCTGATATCATGATGACGAGGAGAACCAGTCAGCTATCCATGTGGTATAAAATGTGGCGTTCCGGCACTTTCTCTAGAGCAGCACCAGCAATCTCCAACCCACCTTTACTTCGAGACGAAGATGCGTTCCACTATCCTTCTCTTTTTCCTCGCCATCGCTGGCACCAATGCCCGCACATGCAAGAAGGGCGATGACAGGTGCGGTGTAAGTGACGATTTTTCGTAAGCTGAAGTATAATCAACTGATTATTTTGGCTCGTTAGGTCTGCGATAAAGGACGGTGCTTGGTCAGACCCCACTTTTTCACCTGGGATGTCACTTATTATGATTGTGAACCAGGCACTATAGTAAGTCTAAAGGACTATAATAATACTAAATCAAGTATTCTGAAGTAACCTTCGATGTAGTGCAAGCCACGAGACATGAGCAACATAGAAATTAGGATGAAGCAGGCGCAGGATTGGGACCTGGGCAGGTACTGTGGCGTAAAGCAGGACGCCTCGAGAGCCACGTGCGAAAAGCCGGATGAGGATCCATACGCTGAGTGGGCATCATGATCGATTCATCCTCACAACCCTTGGGGGCGCTATCCGTGGCACCTTCTATGGGGGACTAGGCCGCAGAAATGAGACCTACTTCGTCGCCATCTGTACTTGAATCTATATCATCTTTCGCAACAGCGCTCCTTCATGCTTGACCGTGAGCCCCACACGAGTGATTCTGTCTTTCTACGTGTGACGAACGCCTCCGCCCCCTTCTCCCCTCTGATCCAAAGAACCCTCCTCCCGGCCCCCACCCCCCTCCTCCTCCTCCCGCAGAACCACGACCAACTTCTTCGCCGACACGCCCCTCCTCAACCGATCCATGCCCTCCTGCACCCGCCCCAACCCCACGCCGACCACCTCCGGCTCCGGCAAGCACCTGACCCTCCCGTCCGCCAGCGCGCGCGGCAGGAACCCCTCGAAAACCGCCGGCCCCACCCGCGTCTTCCTGACGTCCGTCGCCATGACGACCCCGCACTCGACACCCTCGGGCAAAGCGTCGTCCGCCAAGCCCCCCGGCGGCGGCAGCGGTCTCACCGTGCAAACGCGCAGCAATAACCCGCCCCCGCCCCCCTCCCCATCCCCCTCACCCACGCCCCGCCTCCCCCTCCTCCCCCTTTCCCGCTCCGCCGCCGCCGCCGCCGCCACCCTCCCCGCGACATCCAAGCACGCCTCGAGCGCTCCCCCCATCCCGACCGCATCCACGACGCCCACGACCTTTCGCCGCTCCGCCGCGAGCGCGCCGACGACCGCATCCACGACGTCCGTGCGGCGGTAGTCGAAGACGGCCTCGGCGCCGAGGGAGCTCGTCGCGTAGCCGAAATTGGCCGCGGACGCGGTGGCGACGACGGCGTGGCCGGCGGCGCGGGCGAGCTGGCACGCGGCGGAGCCGACGGAGGAGGCGGCGCCCCAGACGAGGAGGACGGGCGCCGTCGTCTGCGCCGGGCCGTCGTCGTCGGCGTCGCGTCCCGGTGCTGCTGCGTTGGGGGAAGGAGGAGGGGGCGCGAGGTCGGCGGGGGGCAGGGGCAGGCCGAGGAGGTGCGGCTCGAAGAGGGCGCCGGCGGCGGTGGCGAAGGCGAGCGGGAGGACGGCGGCGAGGGTGGGGGCGAGCGAGGGCGGGAGCGGCGCGATAATGAGCGGCGGGGAGAGCTTGACGTAGGTTTGGAACGCGCCGGCGGCGGGGTCGCGGGTCGCGAAGCCGAGGGCGAGGCCGGCGACGGGCTGGCCGAGGCGGAGGGAGGGCGGGGCGTGCGGGCCGAGGGCGACGATTGTGCCGGCGACGTCGCGGCTGCGTGAAGGGGAGGGGGTGGGTCGTCAGTTCATCAGTCTGGTGGTTGGTGACTGAGGGGTTGGTTGTGGTTGTGGTTGACTTACCCTAGGATCCAAGGGTAGGGAAGGGGGATGAAGGCGGTGGATTGGACGACCCAGCTGTAGACCCTTGTCAGCAGCTCGGAGCGTCTGAAGCCCGTGACGCCGTCTCCATTACTTACTCCACGGGGTTGATGGCGACTGCGGCTGTCTTGACAATGATCTCGTCACTGATAGGCGTGGGATATGGGGCTTCCCCAATCTCGAGCGGATAAGCCTTTTCGGCTGTGAGAAAGGCAGCGGTGTTGACAGGTTTGGTCATGATGATCTCACGACGGCTCTACAAGCGACCCGAGTTGATCGATATGCCGAAATGGGTATGACTGATCAGGTGCTTGGTATACGTGGAGAGCCCAAAGGGACATGCGTAGAAATAAGACTTAAGCCGACTTACAAACGGGTCGAAGCTTTATATGTCTTCTTCTACTCCTCTCACCTTTAACATGTGTTACTTGTTTCCAATCGTAGGGCTTATGGCGTTGGTGCCGGAGATAACAGGGCTTACGGCGTTAAGTGAGCCATCGGGGACGGAGCATCCGTGGAGTAGCAGGACAGGCAGCGAGCGTCGGAAAGGCGGCCGGAAATTTAGTTAAATCCGGGACCGTTTTCTTTTCTTTCAAAAAGAAAAAAGCCCGGTAGGAGAAAGGTCGTTACCATAACATAGGGTCGTAATAAAACCTTAGGCTTGATAGTAGTCGTGCTTTACTTCCTTACAGTAACAACTCACTCTAGATTCTTCTGGTGCCGGTTGCTAACATGTCTTTATTTCGTTTCCTATCCCCTTATATTCTGTACTTGACCGTCGCCCTCTCAAGCTCGCCGATGATGCCGCCACCCGACACGGTCCACTTCTCGCTCACCAAGTTCTCGTCCACCGTCCGTCTCATCATGCCACTCTGAGCGTAGTACTCAATGATCGCTCTCGCCTCTTCCCGCGTCAAACCCTTCACCTTCAGGATCTCCACGTTGGACAAGGCCTTGAGACTACGCTCATCGATCTTTTTGTACGGGTTCCACAAAGGCAGACCGGTGGCTCCATTTTGTTTCGCTTCGATCCTCTCGATGGCGAAATCCAGGGCGTTGGACTTGGGCGAGTTGCTGCCCGACGTAGCGGCGAGCACGATCCCACCGTTCGGGAGCTTTGCCGTACCGTTGAGCAGGTTGACGAAATGGCGGACGAGGACGAGGTCGTGTGCGTGTATCGGCTTGGCCTCACGGTCGATGTATTCGCTGTTGTTCATGATGAACGAAAGGTTGTCCATGCACACCATGACGGGCGGACGGGTCAGTCCTTCGGCGGCCTTTTCCTTGTTGCTGAGCGTCGTGAGCTCCTTCCAAAACGCCCGGAGGACGGGCCAAGCGACGTCCGCGTCCCGGGCACCCAATTGCGCCAGATCCAGGAGCCTGTCTCCCTTGAGCGCTACCGGGAGCGTGTGTTCGTGCGCGAGCTTGAGGCTCCCCAAGACCTTTTCGTTGGCCTTGGCAACCTGGGCGAGCAGAGAAGCAGTGTAATTCTTCTGGGTGTATTGCGGGGGGGTCTCTCCGTCGAGAGCAGCATAGGCAGTATGGCCGATGGTCAATTCCATTGCTGTACAGCATTGCAGTCAGTTTGACCGTCGCTAGTCCTATGCACCTCTAGATACGCACCATCGGGGAAGTTGATGACGACCCAGCCCTTGAGGAAAGCCATGCTCATGGCCTGCAGCAGCAGGGTGGTCTTGCCGCTAGCCCTGTCGCCATAGACGATCTTTCTGACGGCCGAAGTGGGCGGCGAGTCGGCCGTAGTGGCATCAAGAGGCGGGCCAGCGGTTTTGTTGCCAGACGCAGCCTCGACGGCGCTGATCAACCTGCCCAGCTCGACAGTCTCTCGCCTTGCGAGCATGGCAGGCCGTCTGAAGAGACCCCAACTTTGGTTGGGCTTGAAGGCGTCCACAGCGCGCAGCTGGTCGACCACAGGGTCCATTGGTATGCCGACAACCTTTCCTTGGATGGCAGCGTCTCCCACATCTTCGGCCTGGAGATCCGGGAGGCCACGAACCTCAAGCGCGTTGGTGTTGCTCAGGACGATGCGCTTGCGCAGTGCCTTCCGCTCGCCGGGAGCTGGCCGCTTGCCCGTATCCCTGGACGAAGAGCTCTTCTTGATCCGCAGCCCCTTGACACCCTTCTTTGGCGGGCCGGCCGAGGAGTTGCCCTTCTTCTGGTTTGGATTCTTGAGCTTCGCGGCGGACGTCGAGAAAGACACGATCGGCGTCGCGCTGGGCAGGAACCGGGGTCGGGCGAGACATGGTGAGGGGAGAGCGGCGGGCCGCAGGGGCAATTGGCCCAGGCAATGTCTTGGGGGCATCGCTGCAGAGCCGAGGGGAGGCGCGGTCGACGGACGGGTCGAGGCTGGCGGCGATGCACGCGACGTGCGAATGGACGGGAGAGCTGGCGGCGCGCAGCGGGCGTTTTTCCACCGCCGGCGCCGGCGCACGGACCCCGACCGTCCAGGAATTTTTTTGCGGCAGAAGGGCGGCCGACGTAACTAGCACCCAGACGACGACTTCTCTGTCGTCCATCCTCCCATATTCCCCCCACCATGAGTGTAGACGCCGACATGATGGACGTGGATGGCGCGCCGGTCAATGGCGCCAAGTCGCGCCCGTACGACCACCAGCTGCTCTCCCCCAGCCCGGCATTCTTCGTGCTAACGGCCTCCTCCCAGGTCTGTGACGGTCGAGAAGCCCATTCCCTACACCTTCGACCTCGGCAACCTTCTCTGCACCGACACGAACCCGCTTCCCGACTCCGGTGAGGACACCATCCGCGACACTGCCCGCGACTGCGCCCAGGTCCTCATCAACCAACTGCTCGCCACCTGCGAGGTCCGTTCTACCAAGGACGGCGTGCTGCTCGACCTCCCGACCGCGACCACCCCCGTCCCACGCGAGAAGCCTGCGCCCAAACCGAAGGAGCCTACCAAGTGGGAGCTATTCGCCGCCAAGAAGGGCATCAAGGACAAGAAGAAGGAGGGCAATCTGGTCTACGACGAAGAGAAGGGCGAGTGGGTTCCCAAGTGGGGCTACAAGGGCAAGAACAAGGACGCCGACAGCGAGTGGCTGGTCGAGGTCGACGAGAAGAAGGAGGCCAAGACGGGCGAGGCCGAAAATCCGCGTACCGCGAGCCGGAAGGAGAGGGTGGAGAGAGTAAAGAGGAACGAGAGGAAACAGAGGGCCAACGAGGCGCGTGCCAGAAGGAAGGGCGCGTAGGCGCACTCGCGAGTGAAGAAAGCAAAAAAAGGCTGTTTGGGGGCTCGGCGCACGGAGTATTGGATGGCTCATGGCAGGCAACTTGGGACGGCGTCGGCACCGCTTGTGGCATTTTGTATGGCTAAGATGATACTGTCAGCATGGAGCAGGAAACCAGTTCAATCCATGAAATATGCCACACTTGTTATCTTTTTTTACCACTCAATACTTCACTATCGGCCAGGACGGCGCACTGTCGACTACTTATTCAGCAACATCCCCCGATGCGTGCGACGTCCTCCTGCACGGTACCAGAATCCATCCCACTGACACACGCGCTCTTGACCGGCAATCAAAGCGACATGAATTGGCTAGTTCATGTTCGCCTCCGCCATGTTGTTACATAAAAGGTGAGCAGACCAAGTGACCAATGACACAAAAAACGTGGCTACGACTACAACTTTACATGTTTAGACCCTGATAGCCCAGCTCGTTCATGTATCGAACGTGCGCAAGCCAAAATCTAGCACAAGAGCTTTCTCGACCGCACGGGACTTGATATGATCATGCCGATCACTGCTGGGCCAAGCTCAGACGGTCGTTCCCTGCAATGCGCACCCGTACAATCTCGTTGAATTGGAGGGCTAGGCGGGAGGGATCGGTCATCCTTTTGCCGACGTCGCCTCACAATTCGTGACCGTGGCAGACGCCTCTCCTACAACAGCGTGATGGACGGTGTCTGTAAGATTTGGAGCGATAGTGTCCCGGGCCTTCCACCAGTTCTCAATTGTTCTGTTCGATATTTTGAACCATCTTGAGGCCTCCGCGAAGGTTGGCCGCCGGTACGGGTCCTTGGCAGGCTCGCGCATGGAGCGGTAGAGGAAGTCTTGATTGACTGTGCGCAGGACCCGGTGGTGTTGTAGGAACATAAGCACCTCAATCTTCTTCGCCTTGCTGTAGCTGCGCTCAACGCGCGTAACGGGCTTGCGAAGGGCGAACGCTCGCTGCTCGAGGGGGCGAGGCTTCGGGCCAGGCTTTTTACGCGTGCGCACGGGTACGGCAGCTGGAGTGGGGGTGGGTGGTGACATTGCGACGTCGCGAGAGGTTGGTGTTGGTGTTGAAGTTGGTGTTCTGAAGGTCCCGCGAGGACGTATTTAAGCGATGGGATGTCTGTTTTAAAAAAATGCCTCTCTATAACAACACGGCCAATCAGGTTGATAAAAACGCCAAAACGCTCGCAAGAGGCTGTTATTTCGATCTGTTAGACTGGATTGCCTATGCATAAACTACGTTGTGGCGAGAATGCATGGGTGGTTTACGCTGATCCCCCCTTTTGGACGCCAAGGTGCGGGATTTGATATCGGTAGAATATTCACCGCCTATTGTTGTACTAGTACGTAGGGCTAATCTCTGCCGCCAAGTCCTCCGATTCAACGAGATTATTGTACGGCAGTAGTTTCCAGAGCGCGAGCGAAGTCGGAGAAGCTTGGCAGAAGTGGGAGGGAGAAACAAGGGTCGCACAGACTCCACCCCAGCATCTCCGCACATCAATCCCCGCCGCATCCAACTTCTACCATTCCAACATCACCCGAAGACAGCCGCCATGGCAGTTCAGACGAAGTACTTCGTCAATGACCCCCATCCAAATGCCAATGCTGCCAATCCGTCCACCACCTCCTCTCTCACCCTCGCCTACCGCACCTACGGCGAGCCCGGGCGGCCGGCCGTTCTGATGCCAACCTGCTATTCCGGCAAGCTGGACACGACATTGAGCTGGTTGTGGTCGGCGGAAGCCAACAACGGCGGCCCGCCACTGCTCCGGGACCATTTTGTGATCGTGTGCGGGCTCCTCGGCGGCAGCGAGTCGTCCTCGCCCTCCAACGCGCCGTCTGCTTTGCGCGGCAAACACTTCCCTGCCGTGACGTACGAGGACAACGTACGGTTGCAGCACGCGCTGTGCCATTCCCTCGGCGTGACCAAGCTCGCGCTCTACATCGGGTTTAGCATGGGCGGCCAGCAAGCCTACCACATGGCCGCCCTCTACCCGGACTTCGTTGAGCGCATCGCCGTGCTCTGCAGCTCCGCCCGCACATCATCGCACAACTGGTGCTTCCTCGAAGGGCCTCGAGCCGCACTGGAGGAGAGCATCGATTTCGACAACGGTGATTACGTGGAGCCGCCGCTGCGCGGGCTGCGTGCGTTCGCGCGGTGCTACGCGACCTGGGCACTGTCCTCGGCCTGGTTCCGGCAGCGGGGATGGGAGACGTTGGGGTTTGCTTCAGTGGACGAATATCTGCGAGTTGCGTGGGAG
Source organism: Diplodia corticola (assembly GCF_001883845.1). NCBI lineage: Eukaryota > Fungi > Ascomycota > Dothideomycetes > Botryosphaeriales > Botryosphaeriaceae > Diplodia > Diplodia corticola. The sequence goes on from NW_017971517.1 coordinate 93,685, forward strand.
GAACGAATCAAGGCGTGGGATGCGCATGACCTGCTCGCGCTCATGCAGACGTGGCAACGCGGTGACATCTCGCAGTTCAACGCCAAGGGGAAGGAGGGCGATTTGCCCACGACGCTGGCGAGCATCAAAGCGAAGGTGCTGTTGATGCCGTGCCGCACTGACCTGTACTTCCCGCCTGAAGACAGCGAGGAGGAGTGCAAGCATTTGCAGAGCGCGGAACTGAAGGTTATCGAAAGCGTCTGGGGACACCTGGCCGGAGGAGGTGGCGGGACGAAGGAGGACAAGGCGTTCATTCAGTCGAACGTGGAGCGCCTCCTTGCGTCCTAAGGCGTCGGGTAACGTTCTCCAATTCAGACGAACAATCCATGCCATCTACACAATCCGCACCGACTGAGCAAACGGCGTAATCGCGGTGGCGGCATGGTTTCCCGGCAGCGTCTTTCAACAGAGTGCGGGACCAGGGTTTCCCGGCATGCACATTCCATCCTTGCGTCGATCCTCGGTTTGGCCATTGCGCGACACGGGTCCAGTGAAGCGGGCTGAGCCGGACGGTGTGGGGTTCATTTGGGTTGGGGTTGTGGTGAAGGTCGCGTGGTCGCGTGGTCGCGTAGTCGCCTCGGGAGTGTCTTCTCCGGATGCTGACTCATCGGCCGCGATCCTAAATTTCGAGCGCCGCCGTCTGCTCTTCCTCCCCACTCCATCGCACCCCTCCTGCCGCCTCTTCGCTATTCATGCTGCGCTGGATCGCGCGCATCATGTCGTCCGCTCCGCCGCGTGTGCCCATTCCCAAAAATGGCGTCGACTACCGCAACAAGATCGTCCTCGCCCCCATGGTGCGCTCTGGCGAGCTGCCCTCGCGCCTGCTCGCCCTCCACTACGGCGCCGACCTGGTCTGGGGCCCCGAGACCATTGACAAGGCCCTCATCGGCACGAGGCGCGTCGAGAACCCCGCCACGAAGACGATCGAATACCGCCGCTTTTCCAACAATGGCCAGAAGAACCACGTCCCAGACCCCAACCAGAGGGAAAGCGTGATATTCAGGATAGACCCGGAGCGCGAGAAGGGCAAGCTGATCTTCCAGCTTGGCACTCCAACCCCCGAGTCGGCCGTCCAGGCTGCTTCCTTGGTCGCCGCCGACGTCGCCGGTATTGATGTCAATTCAGGCTGCCCGAAGCCGTTCAGCACGCACGGCGGAATGGGTGCCGCCCTGCTGAAGGATCCGGACAGGCTGTGCGCCATCCTCGAAGCCTTGGTCAGCGAGGTTGGCCAGAAGTTTGAGATTGGCATCAGCGTGAAGATTCGGATATTAGACAAGCCCGAGGACACCGAGGCTCTGGTGGGCAGGCTCGTCAAGACCGGCATCATTGGCTTGACGGTGCACTGCCGCACCACACCCATGCGCCCGCGCGAGAGGGCCATTCGCGACCAGGTAAAGATGATCCGCCAGATCTGCCATGATGCCGGCGTCGCTTGTTTGATCAACGGCGATGTCGAGGATTACGACCACGGTCTCCAGCTCATGGAAGAGTTCGGCGTAGACGGTGCAATGATTGCAACGGCCGCCGAGAAAAACTCGAGCGTTTTCTGCCGCAAGGCTGACGGCGGGAAGAAGCCATGGCAGGAGGTCGTCAAGCAATACGTCATCTTCACTCTTCACGTCGACAACCGCTGGGGAAACACCAAATACCTCCTCAGCCAGCTGATCCCTGGAAAAGACAATGCGTACAAGAAAATGAACCAGTGCCACTGCTATGTGGAGTTGATCGAAGCCCTCGGTTACGACGACCTCATGCACATGGCTCAGGCAACCGATGACAGGCTCAAAATCCCCATTAGGACTACCAAGGCTGAGAAGCGCGCTCTTGCCAGAGAGGCCAAAATGGACGAGGGCGAGGCCAAGAGGGCGAAGACAGTTGTGGCCGTTGAGATCCCCGATGCCCTCCTGACGTCTGCAGCCACTGTGTGAGCAGCAATCACCTTGAATGGGCGAGGTGGGACGATAAACACATCACAGAATAGCCATGAATTCAAGCCACAACTAGCTGAATACGGGCCTTTACGGCCGCAGCTGGGGAAGCGGGTTTAGAAGAGCTGACGCAAACAGAGCGTGGCGCTTCCGCCGGTTAGGACGCGCAAGAGACCCCAACCAAGAGACATCTGCACTTGGCCGTCTCGTTGAAGCAGTGGCGCAATCATGGCGGCTTCTGGCACACTACCAACGATAAGTCCGGCGATGAATGAATCCGTCGTGTATCGACTCGAATCTGAATTGATAGTAGGGAGGAGCTTTAGCATACTCTCCGAGCCGGCAAATGCAAGGAAATACTGGAACTATGAACATTCCCCTCGCACTGCTCCCTCCTAATCGCTAAAAATATAAGCCCGCTCTCCTGTTCATTCTTAGCTGATTTCTGGCGTCGCGAAGGCTTCTTATCTGAAATCTGTCAGGCTTCACTTGCATGCAGTCGGATTGCCGCAAACTCACGTAATCCCCTCCCGAACCATACCATTCTTTCCGACAGGCGAGGACGAAGTCCGGGTGGTGATGGCCATCCTCGTTCTTGCAGTCCACGATGGCCTTGACGTTTCGAGCCCATTCCCCGAGATCGTTGCCGAAAAGGGTTCTCCTCGAAATAAGACACCTAACGTGACGTTGACGGAAGGGCTCCGCAAGCGGGGGATCCAGCTCTCGACAGTCGTTCCGATTCTGCGTCGAGTAGCGGTCCGTTTGGGCCGGACCACCCCCTTGCGTCAGCTTTCGCACTTCATCCAGGATGATGTTGAGCTTTTCTTCGCATTGGTCCCATGATTGGCTTTGCGTAAGCGCTCCGGCAGCAGGATTGCTGTCTCGAAGTAACGAGGCACTCGTTGGTCGGAGTCTCCTGCCGACCGATTCTCTGAGGACAAGTCAGCTACTGCTTTGCCGGTCGAGTATGAACAATGTCGGACCCTGTTCGCCGGTGGCTTCGTCTATCGTCGCTTGGGTGTGATCGCGGCGCGCCCGATTGACCCGTCTCGACTGCGACACTCTTGCCTTGGGACTGCCTTTCGATACTCGCCTCGGCCCTGGAAATGGTGTTAATGAGACCTGTGCAGACAACAAGAATCAACCGATGAGGGACCTTGTCTTCCGGACTGGGAGCAACTCTCGATGCTCAACCCCTTCACCGTTGCTGCGTCGGCGCTGCCCGTCCTGCTCTCGAGAAACCTCGTCCTTTTTCGGCGGCTGCTGATAGTCCAAGGAAGCCCTGAACAACTCACGGATCTTCTGTGTCACCTCGCGCATGCGGCGACGGCCCTGTTGGAGCGAGTCGCCTTCTCCTTCCTCCATTTTCCGACGTGCCCACTCAATTGTTTGGCGCCACGAAGCTCGATTGTCGCCGACGACTCGCTGCACTTGTGCCTGAACCTCCTCGGACCACTTCTTGACGCGCATTGCCTCGCTGAATGGATTTCCCTTGCTGTTGAAGGCATAGGGCGCCACGTCGTGGCGCACATTTGCATAGAAGTGGCTGCAGCACGACGCGCAATGGTATAGGAGTCGTAGCTCTTGGCGGTTTAGCCGGGTTTCTAGTGGCCATCGTTTGCTCCGATTCCTAGCGGTGGAGACTGCTGCCGTCGTGGACCTCCTCGGTATGCGGCCGCGGTGCGGCGTAGAACGACGCCGGGAGTGAGGTTCCTGATGATCAGACCCATCGGTACCGTCGTCGTCTTCTGAGCCAGAGCCTAGGTCGATGATGATGGTCTGTCCGGGACGAGCGAGTCAGCCAGGCGCCGCGCCAATGAAGCTTCCGGGTAGAGGTCCCAAAGCTTGTTACCGGGGATACACTGCGCTCTACGGATGGCACGGGATGGTCCGGATCGGAGCTGCACTTGTCGTCCTCGCCTCCAGGACCCGATAGCAACTCCACCGGCGAGCTTCGACTGTCAGGTTGCCAAGTGAAGGAGGATTGCCGGTCATGGCTTGACTGAGAAGAGGCAAACGAGCCCGTGGACGGTAGGAATTGCTCTACCAGATCGGGGCTCGCTGGGCTTGACTGCATTGTCGTTGTGGCTCATCGGGCGGTGGCGTGCCCGTGTGGAGTTCCCGTTTCAATCGCAGGACGAGCATACCACGTGCACACGCGATGACTCGGATGAGGGGAAGGGGGCTGGGTGGCTACGAATGCGGCCAGTTCCTTGCAGCGGGACCTCTGCCCCGACACGCAGCTGCAGTGGGATGCCAGCGCCGTGCATCTGCCGTGCGCGTACCAGGCCACGGACCAAGGGCCACGGGCCACGGACTTTGTCTGGCGCCGCAACCAGTTGATTTGTGGGCTATGGAGAGAAAGCGACATGTTGGGTCTTGGCTGTGCGTACGGCCCCGGACGGCCAGGCACCCCGGAAACCGTTGAACGCCTCCCATGCACCCATGTCTCAGGTACAAAGGGCTCGAAAAACAATTACAGCCAAGCATCTCGTAGGGATGGACCTCACTTCTCGTTCACAACCTACGCACGAGGGCAGGACACCCCGAGGCTCGGGTTCTGCCTACATTCAGCATTGGACCAGCGGCTGTACCCAGCAGCCTCTCTTGCCCAGCCCCTTCGTGTCCCGCTGAGGCGCGGCCGACCCCTCTCGGTCGAGTCTCTGGAGTTTGATGGACGACGCTGTCTGCACTAGCCTTGGCTTCTGCTTCTTGCTTCCCTGCGCGCCGCGCTCGGCTTGACGTGCCTGACGGCCGTCTCAACCCTCGCCAGACGGACTTGCACTTTCCACAACTCCGGGTCCACAATCTGGACTTCGTCATCGTTTCGGCCTGGGCCGGCGGTTGCGTCCACCTCCTCCCGGTCGGACCTTGGGTGCTCGAAAGCTCGCCGCGCCATCCTCGTGGCATGCGCCACTGCGTCTTGGGAAAATGCGCCCCGCCGGCAGGCTTGGGCAGCCTCCTCGACCCTTTCTGCCAAGTGCCTACTCCTGGACAGTCGCCTGGTTCGTGTCGCCGATTCTTCAGTCTGGCTCAGGATCCCGTCGATGACAAACTCCCGGTACGCGTCGTTACGGCTGTTGAAGGCGTATGGGGCGATGTCGTGGCGGCATTGCACAGGCACAATCTTGCCCGCGATGTCCTGTAGGATGCGAAGCTCTTCGATGGACAGGCGCACTCGTGGTGGCCATCGCACGTCGCGCTTGTCCTTGGTCATCTTGGGGCCGGCTTCCCGCGCTCGATGCTTCCGTGGTTCTTCATCGCCCGATGAATCCTCCATATACCTCCTTTTCTTCCGGCTGTCAGTTTTTGACCTTCAAGCGCGCCCGCAACACATACCACTGCCTTGCGACTCCGCATTGTCGGGTCGAAACCGTCCTCTACCGTTCTCTCCGAGGCGTCCGCGCCGCTCGAAGGCCCAGCGGTCGCGCTTCCCTGTTCCGCGAAAACGGCTGCGCCTTTGAAATCGCCATGGGCTCCGGCACTGCTGGCTTTTTGGGTCTTCCCACGTCGAGGCACGGGAATCTGCACGACAGGACTCCGAGGAGCGCGGTGTTTCTGGCTCGATTCCATGACAGCAATGAAGTGCGGGGAGGAAGGAATGGCTCGGTCACTCGGTGCTCAACTCAACCCTGTCCCGCCTTATTGCCGTGCATCCGGCTCGGTGCGCAGCGGGCGGACTCTATGTGACAGCTCCGATCTCGGTTATGCGCATCTCGAGACGATCAGCCCCCGGAAACCCTGTGCATGACGCACGATGCCGCAGCCGCGGATGCGTCTATCAGGTACCGGCTGCACCCCTTCGGCCAATGGCATGCTCCATGCCAATCAACGGCCGGGCTGCATGACACCCCTGCCACGTCCATGCACCATGGCCAGGGGTTCCTCCATACAGTGACCTACTGTACACCGCTTGCACGTCCTCATTTGCTTCTCTGTTGTGTCGGTGCACGACTTCTCCGCGAAGAACACGAGAGCACATCAATCCTATCAGACACATACCATCTATGACCCGTCAAAGAGCTCTCGGGGCCGCTGAACGTTGCTCCCACGCCTCGCGGAGTCCCTACATCCCTTCGTAAAGTGGCACTAGATACTCATGAACCTTTTCTCCAATCTTCCCATCCAGGGCAGCGAGTATCCGACCCTGCTCCTTCACTTTCTTTTCCAAGTCCCGAATGATCCCCGCTTGCTTCTGGTCCACACGGATCCGCTGCTCTTCACGCCCCTCTCCCCCTCCCCCCAAACCCGCGCTCGTCCTGGCAAGTTTCGTCTCCGCTCCCTTTCGGCGCATCTCCCGCGTGTGCACTTGGCGGATCAGCACGCATATTGCCCGCCATGATCACAACGCGTGGCGAACCGCCACACCCGTTCCCCCCTCTGCCGCTACCCGACGAACTCGCCCTGCCCGCCGTGGCCTTCGCCGGCACGTTCCTCCAGATCCGGTACAGTAGTGCCGTACTAGGTTGACTCCCATCCGCGTGTCTCCTGCCTGGCGTATTTGTCCACGTTTGGCCTGGGATTTGCATTCTAGAAGCTGCCTGATTTGGAGTCTGCGGGCGCTGTGGCTCTCGGGGGGGTCGGCTACGGGCCAGGAAAGAGTCCGTCAGAAGAAGCTTACGCTCCTGTGGGGGTGAAGGTGCGGTTACAGATGCTGATCAGCGACCCTGCGACGGAGAGGTCCTGTGGCCTGACCTCTACCAGAAGCCCTGCAGCTCGGTATCAGCCTTCGCGCACGCATATGTACAGTACGCAAAGGGCGTGGCTAATGATGCTTTCCCCCCAGGCCGCATGTTCCACCTTGATTCACTGCATCCTTTCCCCGCCACCGCTATTTCGCGGGCACCCACTTTTACGCGACACGGGAGATAGAGCCATGCATGTAAAGTATGTTCCATCAGTTGCTACTTGACATAAAAGAAGTCTTTGGGTATCTCTGCACCCGCCTCCAAGAGATCCGCAACGATCACTGTCCCGATGGGTGCCCCGGGCGCCAGCTGTTGTTACGGCCCGGGGGTGCATTGCAGCGCGGCCCCTTTGGCGCGTCTGGGGGTGGGACGCGTCTGTTGCCACCGCTTCTGGGGTGCGCTTGTCGAGGCCCTCCAGACAGTGCGTTGTCGATTTTCATCGTCGCCTCGGCGAGCGTCTCTTTGAGCCTCGCCGCCATCGGCTCGAGCTTGGCGTCTATCCTCCGGTCCAAGGCCTGCCCTTGCTGGTCCATCCGACGCTTTAGAGCCCGAACATCCGCTTGAAGCGATTGCACGATGGCGCCCGCACCGTCAGGGCCGGGGTTGTTGCTGCGGTCGTGCTCGACCGACATGCGGACGGGCCTTGTCGCGACCCTGATCAGCACCAATGGCTTTATGCCGGCTCTCTCATGTGGAAGGGGAGGACTCACTCGTGTTGTTGTCGTTGGGGGCTGGGGCCGCCACCAGAGGCCGTTCGGGCGATCGAACTCGAACCTTGGGCGATGCGCTCCAGCTCGGCCCTGGGCGTCTCCAGCGCCAGCCGCGCCGCTTTGATCTTGTTCAACTTCTCGCGATACGCCTTCTTCGGCTCCCCGTCTCGTCGGAACGCGTACGGGTACTGTTCGCCCAGCCCCTTGGCGGTCGTGCGGTTCTCCCACGCCTCGAAGAGGAAGGGGGTCGAGGCGCGCACCTGGGGTATCCCGATCGGCTTGCGGGCCTTGGCCTTGCGCTTCTTCCGTCGCTTCGCCCCTGCCGGGTCGGGCTCGGCGGGTGTTGAAGTCTGTGTGTGTTGCAAACTCGCGTCAACGGGGGCCCCACCGAGCTGGTTTGTTGGCCTATCTATACTTACGATTGGATCCTTCTTTGCCGGGTCCATTGACACGGTGAAGGTGCGGCGCGCCGAGTGGCTGCCGGCTCGCGAGCTGTGGACGGTGTCGCTGAACGTCCAGTTCGAGGAGTCGGCGGCATGGGTGCTCCCCGTGCTCGCCGCTCCTCTGGCGTTCGGCCTGGTCATGTTGAGACTGTCTCGATGGCGGAGTGTCAATGAACGGAGAAGAATGGGAGGAGTAGACCAGAGGGCCTTTTATGTGCCGCAAGAACCACCGCGTCTCTAGGACGCGTCGCGCGCACCCCCCCGCGTACCCCGGTCTCTCGATGCTTTCTTTTTCTGTGCGAACAGCGGGGGCTCGCGCGAACGTCGAGTCAAGGCGGAACAAGTCGCATGATTGATCAGCGACTGGCTCTCTCCGACTGCGTCCGCCCAGCCCCGTGTCCAGGAACGGCGTTTGGGACGAGGCCAGGCAAAACTTCAATTCCTCTCCGACGCGTACGCAGGAACGAAGCTGGACCCTCTAGGAAGGAGCAACGGCGGGCGCGGCAGCCAAAGATAATTTTATTCGAAGATGTGCCTGTCAACCAGCATCAAGAGGGGGGTCCGGCTCTACTCCTGCTCGACGCTGCAGTCTTGTGTGAAGCTGCGTGCGCTGTCCAGACGTCGGCCAGACAAGACTGCCTTCTTCAACCCTTCCATCTGCACCGACATGGTTGTAGCCAGCCCGTGGATTTGATCCCGAAGCGGAGTGACTGCATCACTGAGACGCCTCTGCTCCTCCCGAAGAGGCTCAACAGCCCATCGGATTCGCTTGTCAACACTGCGGTCTTGCCTCCTGGCAACCTCTTCGAGAGCTTTCTGCGTTGCAGCCTCCATGAACTTGATCCTTTCCTCCAGTACTCGGATGCGACCGCCGTCATCGCTGGGCTCCCGGGCCTTGCCTTTCCATCTCTGTAGGACGACTACTGTGTTTCTTGGGGAACGTGACCTGCGATTTTGTCGTTAGTCCAGGCCCCATGCACGACTGAGCTCGAGTAAAGGCTTACCTTGACCCGTCCGGCCCCTGGATAGGGGTTGGCGGCCGTCGGCTCCATGAGTCGGGAGGGCTGGCCAACCTCCCTGCTCGAAGTTGACGGTCCACGTACTCTTCGAACTCCCTTTGAAATTGAGCCCGCGGCCGGCCATCGGACTCTCTGAAGCAGTAAGGTGCCCTCCGATGACGTTCTCGGGGAGACAATTCCGCCATCCAGCGGTATAGAACATCGATGGGAGCTCGGTCCCTCGGTGGATAGAGGACATCCAATTGTGTTCTGTTGAGCCGAACGCACCGCTTTCGGGGCACTCTGGCCCCAGTGAGTAGCTCACGATGCTTGGGGAGGCATGGATTCGTCAGGGTCGTCCTCAACGGTTGCCACTTGCTTCTGTGGGGGTTTGCAGTGGGGTGCTTACAGCGACGCCTTTGCGACCGTCTTCAGACTCCGACTCTCCGGGGGAAGAATTCACGTACGAGCGCACAGTGCTCGTGTCGCCGGCAAGGTGCCCATCGCCCGTCGTTGCATTTTCCGGGCTAGCGTGGGAGGTGTGGCGGTCATTCGAAAGGCTCGAGTCAGGATCCGGCTTCAGCATGTGGCCACGATCAATTGCCTTGTCGGTGCCTCCATCTGGATGAGGTCTGCATCGTCTGGGTCGCTTGGGCGGTGCCAACTTGGGCGGTGTCAACTTGGGCGGTGGCAGCCTCGGCCGCTTGGCTCGGGTCGACCTCTTAGTCTGTGACTCAGCATCACTGTCGGGCAAGCATTTGCGGTGCGAGTGTGGCGGTCACTTACCCTGACCATATCTAGATGCCGAGTTTGCAGGGCAGACGTGCGAGTGGCGGGTTGCAGCAGCGTGGACTTCGGTCAGGAGCGTTGCCGCCGGAGGTCTAGCAGTGCCGCTTCCGGACGTGTTTCCCAAGTGGCGGACACGATGCCACACTCGCCACCATATCCTGCCAAGGTCAGACCAAGCCTAGACCACATATGCTTGAGACTGCTGTGGAGCGGCATAAGCTGTACAGAAGCTGCACCTACGAGTTGTACTGGGCGTATAGCCCGGGATTGGAAATGACCGTGGCGATCCTTCTAGCATCTGCTGGTGTAAATGATGGGGTCGTTTGACAATGAAACCGACACGCACTGTGCTCTTGCCGGGGGGGCCGGGGGGCACGCCCCGCGGCGACGACATCACTGTGAGTGTTCGCATCGAAGGGCCCATTTGGAATGCAGGCAGGGCTGGGGGAGTGACAGATCTCTTGGCCAGGGCTTTTGCGGTGTGATAGATCGAAAGGAGGAAAGCTTCGGTTGTATATCCCTGCAATAGAGTTTCGGTGGCTTGCTATCTGGCGCACAAGGCGAAGACGGCGTGCATCCAGCGCCGCGGAGCGTGGAGCAAACGGCGCGCGCCAACAAGCGCCAACAAACGTGAGCCGGGCATGCTGAAGACGAGCCGTCGCCGCCATTGTCTCGCAGTCGCGTGGAGGCAGTCTCAGATGCGAGCAGCTGGATGGTGGCACCAGTCGGTCGACCGCGGCAGGCAATACTCACACCAATATAGGCCGTGATGCCACGTTGAGGCGGTTGTGCGCGTTGTGGCCGGCCGGCAGCCCGGTCTGGGGTGGGCAACACCAGGCCACCAGCCGTCGTGCAACCAGCAGCCCGCTGCTGGAAGCCGACTCGACAACCGCAGCCGGGGTGGGCGGAGAGGTCGACGCACGCCGCCGCAGCAGGTTGACGTGGATGCGGACGGGCGAGGGGCGTGGAAGTGATGGCATGGCGGAGGAGCGGCAGGGTGCAGGGCAGGTGCAGGGCAGGTGCAGGGCGGGTGCATGGCAGGTGCATGGCAGGCGCGACGGAGCCTGTCGCCCGCCAAACAACCTCAGGTCCAGCCGCAACCTCCACTCGACCACGCCCGACCTCTCCTCCTCCAGCCCGCCCATGCCGTCCCGACAGCGTCGCTGCGAATGCCACGAGGCGGCCCGCCCGCGCCCGCCCGCTCAGCACCGCGCTGCCTGAGCCCGCCCCGGTGCCACATCCACGCAGTGTCGGCCTCCGCTGTGTGAGCCTGCCGGCGCGAGTCGTGGCGCGTACCGTCACTTGCCAGGACGCGCGAAGGCCATCGCCGTTGCCATCTGCCGTTTGTCATCTGGCGTCAGTCGTCCGCCTTGCTCCTGCGGCGCAGGTGATCTCGCCAGCTCGCCCAGGAGCAGCCCGCGCCGGCCAACCAACCCGTCGTTTCGCCGCTGTGGCGCGCGCGCTCTTGAGATGCGCACACGGACAGAGATGCCGCCAAGCGGACGGACGCTCGCGCTCCTGCGGGCGCTGCTCCTCCGCCGTGGCCGCTGATTACGGCGATGCCGAATCTGGAACCCTTCCCCGGTGGTGCTCGATATCAATTGCCGCCCATTGGCCTCGCGCCAGCCTGCCACGCGCCCCCAAGCCCGCCGCGGCCTGGAAAATTCCGCCCTGCTATGAATCCGACTCTCGCATGGCCGTTGGGCGGTCTTGGCTCCTCCGCCAAGCGCCTTAGACAATGGGGGCGGCGGACGCCATTCCTCTCCGCTCTGGGGTCCCCGCATTGCTTCTCCACACCCTGCGACTCCAGCTCCCCTCTGTTCTCCAGATCCGGCGCTGCCCGGTCGCTGTGCATCCGCTGGTGCCGCGCACCAACAGTCGTGCTGCGTTGCTGGAGCCGAGATGCAGGAACTGCTGCATCGCCGTGTGAGCCTGGCAATAGCCCGCCCGAAGCCCGGAAGCTCCAAGCGGCGCTACGCTTCGTGACGAAAGCCAGTGGCAGACTCCCTTCACCCGGCCTGTGCTCTCCTTACTCGGTTGCCTAAGTTGGACAAGGTTTGTCACCGTTGCACCGTGCCGATAGGCGCATCACGTTCCTGCTGCTTGCTACCCACCCTCCTACGCATAAAAGCCGCCGCCCCTCCTCAACTCTGAATCTGCCCCGGTCTCACTTGTCGAGTCCTCTCACCCAGACACTGTCGCGCTGCTTACAGTGACTTCCACCCTTCGTCGACATGGCCATAGACCCGGTAACGTCGGACCAGTCGGTCTCCAGCAACAGCATATCGCACGAGAAAGCCTTGGAGGAGAGGATCGAGAATTTCGACGAGCCCCGCCACGACGCCGGCTATGGCGTCAAGGCCACCAAGCGTCTGTTGAGGAAGATGGATGTTCGCCTCATCCCCTTCCTGGCCCTGCTCTATCTGTGAGTTCCACCGCCGCGCGCTGCCTGATGGAGCGCAATCGCTGACGCAACTGCCGCAAAGCCTGAGTTTCCTCGACCGTGAGTATCGTCCGCTGACGTTCGCTGGCTTGTTTCGAAGAGGCTGACAACTTGGCTTAGGTACCAACATCGGCAACGCCCGCTTGGCAGGTCTTGAAAAGGACCTGGGAATGGAGGGACTCGACTACAACGTACGATCCACCATCACATTCTCTCGATCGTCCGCTGACAACAACGCCAGAATGCCCTGGCCATATTCTTCCCGTTCTACGTCGCTGCTGAGGTTCCGTCCAACATGATGATGAAACGGACCCGTCCCGCCTTGTGGATCCCGATCATCATGCTTGCTTGGAGCGTCTGCACCACTCTCATGGGTTTGGTTAAAAGCTACCCTGGTTTGATGGTCGCACGTGCCGCGCTTGGTCTCGCTGAAGGCGGTCTCTTCCCTGGAGTTACATTCTAGTATGTCTCTCCTTCACTTGAGACACGTGCGCCCCACTGATAGCACCCAGCATTACCATGTGGTACCGCAGGCATGAGTGCGGCTTGCGCATGGCTGTCTTCTTTTCTGCGGCAACCGCCGCTGGTGCCTTTGGAGGTCTTTTGGCCCGTGGCATTGCTGAGATGGACGGCGTTGGCGGCAGAGCAGGCTGGGCTTGGATATTCATCCTGGAGGGCATCCTCACCTTCATAATCGGTGCGTGCAATACCCTGAAACCCCCTTGTTCCATACGCACTGCTTACCGTGGTGCACTGCAGCTGTTACGGCTTTCTTCGTCATGCACGACTATCCCGAAACGGCCAAGTTCCTCGATGAGGACGAGAAGCGGGAAGTCACCAGACGGCTGAAGCTCGATCGCAGCTCTCTTGCGGACGAGTTTCACGTGAAGTACTTCTGGCACGCCCTGCAGGACTGGAAGATCTGGGTCCACATGTTCATCACGATTGGAATCTACACGCCGCTGTACTCCATTTCCCTGTTCATGCCCACGATCGTCAAAGGACTGGGTTACACTGACAACGTTGCACAACTCATGACGGTAAGTAGTTGCCGAGATAGGCCAGTCCGGCAAGGCTTCCACAACGATATCGCTGACGAAGCGCAGGTCCCTCCTTACGTCGTAGCCTGCGTCTTTTGTATTGGCGGTGGCTTCTTGGCTGACCGGATGAAGATGAGGGGTGTGTTCATGATTGGCTTCTGCCTTGTGGCGTAAGTTGCACCGGCCGAGCGCCTCTGCCCTCCTTGCACAACCCTTTGGTTCCGCGGTTGGCTGACGAAAACTCTGCAGTCTGGTGGGCTTCATCATGCTCATTGCTAGCAAGAACAACTCAGTCAAGTACGCCGGTGTATTTTTCGCTGCTTCCGGCATCTACCCCAACGTGCCGCAGGGCGTGGCGTGGAACGGCAACAACATCGGCGGCTCGACGAAGCGGGGCGTCGGCATTGCAATGCACGTGGGCTTTGGCAATCTGGGAGGCGCTGTCGCCTCGTACATCTACCGTTCGACGGACGCGCCCCACTACCACATCGGCCATGGCACTCTCATCGGCTGCATCACCATGAGCGCCATCCTCAGCACCTTCATGACCTTGTACCTGCGCAATGAGAATGCGCGCCGCGACACCAAGCACAAGAAGCCGGAGGAGTACAGCGAGGAGGAGAAGACACTCGAGAGGGAGAAGGGCGACAATGCGACGTTCTTCAGGTACACAGTCTGAGACCCTTTGGCACTGGATACTACAGGCGGAAAGACGGTTCCGATTGTGTATGGAACCGACGGTTGCAAGACATCAGGTCGCGAGTGCATTATTCGATGGCATAATTAGATGCAGATATCTTAGAGAAAGACGACGGGCATGATCATTGGCACACAGCCCTTGCTGTCTCGGCTTCGTCCCGTGGGCTTTAATGCAAAGTCCGCTCACCCCCCTGCGTTCATCATCTGCTTTGAAGAAACACGAGCTTTTGCATCTTGTAGGTGGCACTTGGCATCACGGCGGTCTCCCATAGGGACGGCGTGGCTTGGGGGCTTGAGTATGCATCAGGGGGTGCGTGGCTGTGTCCTCTCGAAGGCTGAAACAAGCGTGAAGATGGCGACTCATCTTTTTTTTTTCCCGCGAAGATTTGCAACTCATCTGGCATGTGAAAGTGGGGCTGTCTGGTGCAGCTGATGAGGGTCCTTGTCCGTGCGCGTTGGTCGTGATAGGTTTGCGGTGTGCACTGGTGCGGGATGTGCCATGATGGCCCGGGCGACGGGTGGGATTCTGCTCGTGCTGTAGGCGCGAGAGACAGGCGGCGGATGTTGCTGATGCGGGATGTGCCGAGAACGAGGGAGCCGGCCATGGCCTGCGTTTGCGCTCACGCTCATCACAGGCGGCATCTTGCTGCCTGGGGCGCTGACTCAGCAAACCAAGCTTTGCCAAGGGCCAGCAGCAGGGTCCCGCCTTACCAGAGCCCGGCGACGTCATTGCGGAAGAAACGTGTCGCAGCGGCCGTCCCGGACGACCGTCCGAGGGCAAACGGCGGGCAGAAGTGCAACGGGTAGTCGGCAGGCGACCGCGGTGGTCGAGCGTCGTGCTACGCCGAGGGCGTGGCGGGGCACCGGTGGGGAGAGAGAGGCTGAGCCGCGCAGAAGACAAAAGGCGCTGTGGCTGGTGCGGAAGCCGCGGATCGCAGTAGCAGCAATAATAATAATGATGATGATACGAGCGCTGCGGAGCAGGGCACGGCAGGCCGGCACGCACGGAACAAACGGGAGAGAATCGCGGTCCGAATGACAGGGCAAAACTGCCAAACCAAGGCATGACCTGCCACGCCCCAGGCAAGGAGCATGACGGCCCCTTGGCGCCCGTCAGCACCTCCAGCGCGCACCCGCGTTGCGCCTCGTCCATCTTCGAGATGTCCAGCGGCGGCAGCCCGCGACCGACGAGGGAGACGGCGGCGAGCCGGCGCGCAAGCAGGCGCTAGACAAAGGCTTAGCCGGCGCCGATCGAGGCTTGTCGTGCTTGGCGCGGATAGGGCAGCAGCAGGCAATGCGCGCAGCCTGGCGCGGCCTGGCTCAGCCTGGCTGCTCCTCTGCCATTGCGCCGCCCAGGATTTAACTACGCCCTCCCCCACCACCCAGCCCTCGCAAGCGCACTCCGCTTTCCTCCCTCGCGCCCGCCCGCCGCTGCCCGACCATGACCGCGCCCCCCTCCAGCCAGCCCGACCACGGCCACGACGCCCTGGACGACGACGGCGCTGCTGGCGCTCCCTCCGGCCATGAGAACCCCGTGCAGGACGTCGCCGCGAGCCACGAGGAACCCCCGCCCCCGGGCGGCTTCAGCGACACGCCCGTCCCGCATGCGACGCCTGGCTTTACCCTCAAGTTCACCTTCCACCGCGCCAACCACCTGCCCATCGCCGACATCAACACCATGTCCTCGGACCCCTACGTGCTCGCGCAGCTGAACACGGCCCTGCCCCCGCGCCACAAGGAGGACCCGCTGCTGCGCATGCGCTCGCCCACGGTGCATCGCTCGACCGAGCCCGTGTTCGAGTGCGAATGGATCGTTGCCAACGTGCCCGCCTCGGGCTTCAAGCTCAAGGTCCGTCTGTACGACGAGGACCCTGCCGATCACGACGACCGCCTGGGCAACCTCCACATCAACGTGCCCCAGCTGTCCGAGGACTGGGAGGGCATTCACCAGCAGACCTACAAGCTGAGGAAGCGCCTGGCCAGCAAGCGCGCCTACGCCTTGCGCGCCGCCGCCGTCGCAGTGAACAAGGCTGAGCACATGGGCGCCGAGATCGTCGTCAGCATCGAGCTCCTTGGCAGGACTCAAGACCCGTACAACGAAGGCGGCAGGGCGTACACGCTCGGGCCGCTGCTCTGGTACAGGCACAACTCGCCGCTGCTGGGCCGTATCGTGAACCGCACCGACAGTGGCGGCGATGATGAATCGAACCATCCGATCAAGTACGACAGGCACGGCAACAGAATCAACAGATACAAGTAATTCCCCGCTCGCTTCCTCTCGGGGCCCCCAAACTGACCCGCACTATAGCTTCCAGGCGAACGAGATCCAGCTCCGGGGCCCTGTTCCTCCCGAGCTGTACCATCGCTACGTCGAGTTCAAGCCCTTTGTCAGGTCCATGTACACGGCAAAGGGTGTGCGAGGCTTCCTTTTGTCAAAAGCGCTGCACCACCAGCACGCGAGGGTCTACAATTACGACAAGAGCACATCTTGGGGCAAATTCGACGAGCCCTGCTTTGAGCAAACGATGAAGTTCCTCGAGCTCGTGCACTTTGACCAGGGCGGCCGCATTTTCACCTACGTTTTGACCCTGGTAAGCCAGCTTCCCACAGGTGTGGAGCCTCCGCGCTAACCTCGGCCAGGACGCTCTGTGGCGATTCACGGAAACGGGAAAGGAGTTTGGCATCGACATGCTGAGCAAGCATACCATGCACAGCGATGTATCGGTTTATATCGCCTTCAGCGGCGAGTTCTTCATCCGGCGCCTCAAGCACCCACACCACCGGGCGGATGCTGAAGATGAGGGTGAACACCAGCACCATCATCATTCTCACCACCGCGAAAGGAGCGGGGACAACTCGACGCATCCGCCAGACGACATCTCCGGCGGACCTCCTGTGGACGAGCCGCCCAAGGATCCCAAGCACTACGAACTTGTCATCGACAACGACTCGGGGACCTACCGGCCCAACGCCAAGCTCCTGCCTCTGCTCAAGTCCTTCATGGAGTCGCGCCTCCCCGGCCTCAAGGTCACCACGCTGGATTGCCAGGCCGATGCGGACAAGATGGCGCGCATGAAGCAGGAGCAGCGCGACCTCAAGGCCCGCGAGGGAGACCAGATTGTCTACCACCAGCTCAGCGAGAGCGACAACGACAGCAGCAGCCTCAGCAGCTCCGACGAGGACGAGTTGGAAGAGGCGGTGCAGAGCCACCACGCGCGGGTCAGGGACGACCATGTCCTGCACGCCTTCGGCCACCAAGCGCGTGCTCAGCAACAGGCCAAGGCGCAACACCTGAAGAGCCTGGCGCACAGGCCCGGCTCGGGGATGACTGGCCATAAGGGTCACCCGGATCCGGTCGAGGCGCCTGATGTTGGCGCGCCGCAATAGTAGCCCCGCGCACCGGCGGCAGCCGATGCTTAGAGATGGTTTATTTTTTTGGTTTTTTCTTTTTGGTTTTTCCCCCTTCTTTTCCCCAGCATTCTTTGGGGGAGCTAGGTTGGACTGTAAGGTTCTTCAAAGTTGAGCAGGGAACAGGGTGAACAGCGTTCTTGGTTTGTGCTCCTCAGATACCCCACGTCCGAAGGCTTGGATTGGAGCGTCGACGTGCACACGTGCGTTTTTTGCTTGATACGGGGTCGATAGTTTTCAATGTTGATGATAATGCTACCGTTCTACTCAAGTGCTGTCGGATCAAGCTTGTTTCGGCGAGATCCAGGGCGAGACAACTTTTTTGCTGGCGGTGATGAGGTCATGGGCCAGGGTCCCCGCCGCCGATCGACGCCGTCTTGGCAACGGCCCTCCATCCCTTGGACTTTTTTTCTCTCATGCCAAACACCAAGCGCGTCACCGGCGCTCCATTATTTTTTATTCCCACCTCCCGCGCCTGCAACCCGCGCGTGACCAGCCCTACGCTCGGGCCCCTCTCCACGCCAAACACCGCCGCCATGGCGACGACCCCTCTCCCCCTCGACGTCCAGACGAAAGTCGCCTCCACCGGTTTGTCCCTCCTCCCTCCCTCCCCCCCCCCACGCGCGGGGGCCCCGAATCAAACGATATGGAACAACAACGTTAACGCATCCTTCCTTCCTTCCCTCTCCTGCGCCACTAGTCTCCGAAGCCTTCGCAGACGCCTACTACACGGCGCTGCAGGCGGCGCGCCACACGCTGGCGACGTTTTACACCCCCGCCGCGACGCTGCCCGACGGCAAGTCGGTCCCGGCCATCGCCTGGAACGGCAACGTCTACGGCTCCGGCCCCGCCTTCCGCGACGCCTTCCGCGACGCCATGCCCGCCTACTCCTACTTCGAGGTCCAGAGCCTCGACGCCCAGGTGCTGGATCCGAACCCGCCGCCGCCGCCGCCGCCGACGGCCGCCGCCGAGGCGGATGCCATGGCCAACGGTGGTGGCGGCGGCGGCGGCGGCGGCGGGCAGCAGCAACACAGGGACCAGCCGGAGGAGCTGGTGGGGAGCGTGCTGGTGGTGGTCAACGGCTTCGCGCGGCTGGAGGAGAAGAAGGACGGGCCGCAGAGGGGCTTCAGCGAGACGTTCGTGCTCGTGCCGAACGCGAATTACAGCAGGAAGGACGGCGGGAGGAGGTGGGTCGTGCAGAACCAGAACTTCCGATATGTGGTCTGAGTCGAGTCTGGAGAGACGGAAGGACGAACGACGATCGAGAGAAAACGAAAAGGCAACAAAAAAGTTAGAGAGACAACATCTGTTGGTGGGACGGACACGCGACTTGTTAACGTGAGTGGCATGCTCGGCCGGGTGTGGCCGTGCGGCAACTCGGTATCCGCAGAGGCGGGAAGCAGCAATGGGCTGTGCCGGTTCCCGGGTCGATGCTGCAGTGGTGCGGCATGCCGTTTTTCGCATGCCAGGGCTGCTACGAGATCGCATCGCAGACGGGGTACGGTATGAAGCGCCCACGCTGTTCGTTTGGGCAATTATTGACCGGCCAGCAACGTCGGCATCGCTACGAGGTCAAATCGCTTTGTATTGCACAAGTGCGGATGGATGTTTTGAGGGACCCGTGTGGGCGTCAATGCATGACATGTCTGGAACAAAGGCGTCCAGAGAAAGACTTCCGAACACGTCGATCTTGAAACTGTCGCGATACCTATCAGCGCCGACTTTGGGCTCGTCCATTTCCCTTCTACTGATTGTCCCCAAAGGCCAATTGCAACGTTTGCACGCAGCGCGCGAGGACGGTACCCACAATGATTGAACCAATAAGTCTTAAAACGTAGCCGGCCGCCTCATTTGGTAACCAGACAGTATCGAGATCATGCTACACCTTGAAGCGCTCTGGATTATCATGAAGTCTTCCTTGCGTGGGTACGAAGACACTTCGCGCAGTACAGGGCCAGAGACGTCGCCAGAAACATACCATACCCCAAACGGCCATCAAGTCGGTTGGAGAGCACGCAGCTCGATACTGTAAAGGTTTCTTGATGGCTATTAAGTCCTCTAGCAACTTTCGAAGCGGGGGAGTTACAAGGCTGGGGCCGGACAAGGTTTGTCGTTTATCGAACTTCTCGTGGGGGTATGGTTGCTACAGACGGTTCAACGTTGATGCTTTGCAAGTGCACGTGGGGTTCAACATGTCTCATGACGCAGAACCTGTAGGCTCCTGGGCTAGGATCGGTTCCGTCGGCAAAGAGCGGAAGTATGGGTGGACATGGCCCTGACAATCATCAACATTAATTACCGATGCGTAGAGCATTTGAAACAATGCTCCCGAAGGGTAAACGTCATCGACTGCATCAGGGCGCGTTGCGGAAGACACCGCCCTGTTCATGTCCCGCGGAAGGAAATAGATCCCCTCTGCATGAGCTTGAAGCGAGATTATACCAGAAAATCACGTTGGAAAGTGACGTTGGTGCAACGTCGGCGAGGCTGTAGCGTGGCATACCCGCCGCTTGCAAACACGTTGAACTTTTCGCAGGACGTTTTCCAATGACGTGAGCAAGCTAGACCACTTGGGAAGGTGGGCTTGCGGCAGTAGCATCTGAATCAGGACTTGTCTGAGAAAGATGAACCACCGAAGCTCGGAACGCATGCACGTAAGAGGCCGTATCTCTCAGCTAAGCTACGTTTCTTTTCGAGAATTATTTTTGTTTCCTTTGTTTTTGCGCGGTGCGCTGGCATTCCCCCCGGCCATCCACTCATATGCAGCTACGGACATGATCATGACACGCCACAACGACTCTATCTCTTTCTTTCTCTCTCGCTCCGATGCCCCGGAGCCTCGGACCCTTTTTTAGTTTCGTGGTACACGTCGATCGTCCTCGGGCCATCGCCGCGATCAATTTAGGAGAATACGAATGAAGCCGACGCAGGAAAAAAAAAGGAAGGTGAGAGGTAGGAAAAGGGGAGCGTTCGCCCGGTGTGTGTGGCGTGTGGCGCGTGGCGTGGATATATTATATTATATTATTAAAAACGTTCCGGACGCGGAAAACGTTGTTCTATCGACCAGGTACATACCTATCGCGGTCGAGCGCCCGGGTGCGCGCATGCCGAGCTGAACGGATAGGCAATCTACCCGTGGCAGCGGTGGCTCTTTTCGAACCGGGTTGGGCGCGGAAACAATCAAGGCTGAAACGTGTAGGGTAGAACGGCGGTTGGGGGGGGGCTTGCTTTCCGCGTTTCTTGGCCAGATATCGTGGGCTGCAAGGATGGACCCGGGAGCAAACGCTTTTTATACATATGGATCTTTTCTGGCTGCATGCAGATCAATGGCGATCATCCATGTACAACCGCATGTACTGTACTTAGATACAGTGTAGACGTGGGGTCGGAAGAGCGATGACATCGACAGGCGTCCGACGCTAACAACAATGTGTTCCCACGACGGGCCGGGGGGGAGGGCGGAGACGCGAAGCCGCCCAGTGTACGGTCACTCCCGGTCACTATCTTTAGAGGGCCTGTATACATTTCCGTATTCACCGGGGAGAGAAGCTGCGCCGCGGCGCTAGTGGGCCGGTGCGAGTCGAACGCGACACTCCCACACTCCTTGTGTGCTGTTGCCCACGGAATGCTACGCTACAGTCAATAGAAGCGCCCGAGGAATGCTACCCATGAACGGTGCAAATCGATGCTCCCGGGTAGCGCTTTCTGCAAGGTACCAGTTTTTGTGCTTCCTCGTGGGGCAGTCAAGTATAAGCAGGGATCCCCCCTCGACCGAGGTGCATGTCTAGTAGCCACAGTTTGACAACCTGGCAGCCTTGCCCACCACCGCAACACTCAAGGGTGCGGCTGTCATGGGCGGTCAGGCGGGCAGGACGCGGAGTAGGTAAAAGAGCGTAGGGTTTCAATTGAATGAGCCTGGAAAAGGAACGGCTATGCCTTGATCTTACTACCCCCCAGCACACCAGCACAGCAACCCCCCTGCCTATCAGTGGATCATGCCGCTCCTCGCCATCTCGTCGACGTACCTCGCATACCTCTTCACGCTCTTCCGCCGCAAGTCCTTGCCCCACTTGACCATCACCAAGAAGGTTGCGCACTGGGCCAGGCCGATGCAAGCGGCCGTGATGAAGCAATTGCGCAGGCCCATGCCCTGCACCCACGGCG
The DNA here is from genome assembly GCF_001883845.1 of Diplodia corticola. Taxonomy (NCBI): domain Eukaryota; kingdom Fungi; phylum Ascomycota; class Dothideomycetes; order Botryosphaeriales; family Botryosphaeriaceae; genus Diplodia; species Diplodia corticola. Next base: position 115,034 of record NW_017971517.1, read on the forward strand.
TGATGCCGTACCCGATGGCGAAGCTCATCGTGTTCCTGACCAAGATGACCGTCACGACGGCCTCGCCGCTCAGCGCGCGGTACGAGTCGATGCAGTACGCGACGCTGAGCTGCAGCCCGATCGTGTTCGTCAGCGCGATGACGCCGGCGGCGAAGACGCAGCCGAACCAGTGCACGCCCTCGCTGGCCCCGACGCCCCAGAGCACCAGGCCGCCGGGGATCAGGAGCAGGCTCGGCGCGAAGAGCCACAGCCGGTGCTCGGCCTCGAGCACCCCGCCGTTGCGCCGCGCCTGGCGCAGCACGAAGCCGTCGCCCAGCACGCCCGTGTACCAGCTCGCGATGGCCACGCCCACGAGCGGGCTGACGTACGACAGCCCGACCATGGAGGCCGAGAAGCCGTAAGTCCCGCCTAGGATCAGAGATGCCGTCGCGTTGAGCACGTTGAACCACACCAGGTTCGCCCCGTAGCTGAAGCCGGCGTAGAAGATGACCGGGAAGGTCAAGAAGGCAAGCGGGCGGTAGACCATGCCCTTGAGCTCGTTGCGCTTGTGCAGGTCGGCCGGCTGGAAGAGCTTCAGCTTGTCGACGTAGGTCTTGCGCGGCTTGTTCGCATCCACGGCCGGGTGGGCTTCGAGCGCGCTGGCGTCGGCGCGGGTGCTGCTGGACGGCGAGGCTTTGTTGTCCGCCTTTGGGCGTGCTTTCTCGCTCGTCTCCGAAGCGTCGGGCGTCGGAGCGATTGGCGTGCCGGGCGTGTGGCGGACGTAGTTTGTCTCTTCCATGAAGAAGAACAGGAAGACGAATCCGCCGAAGCAGAAGATGGCGCACCAGTACAGCACCCACTTCCAGCCCTGGCCATCGTTGATGAAGCCGGCAATGATGGGGGCGAAGAAGTTGCTCCCGGCGAGGAGGAGGGCGTAGAGACCCAGATACCTTCCTCTGTCGTGCGTGAAGCTGCGCGAGCGGGTGAGCGCGACATGGATCGACACGGGCAAACGTGGCTCGGTTTGTACATAGCAAAGAAAGACGTACTAGATGTCCGTCACGGAAATCTCACACAGGCTCTCTATGGGGGCGCTGAAAAAGCCCTGGAGGATCTTGCTGGCGGTCCACTGGCCATTGGAAGTGGTGTATGGACCCCACAGGCACATGGCCATGGTGCCGAGACAGCTGACCAGGTAGACAGGCCTCTTGCCATACTGCAGGGCCAGGGGCTGCCAGAACAGACAGCCCCAGCCGGCCAGCAAGAAAAGGTAGCCGGTGCCGGCATTGAGGTCGTTCAGGGTCAGGGTCGTGGCCTCGCTGATGGGCTCGAGCACCGAGTAGATGGCGGCCGAGGCGATGCCCACGACGAGCGTGTACACACACATGCACGTCGAGCTGAGAGCCTTCCGACGCGAGCTCCAGTTGAGTGGGTCGTCGGGGCTGCGTGGCCAGTGGACGTCAGCATGGGTTCGCCATGGCTATATTGGCGGCGGCATGTAGCATGTCGAAGTGGCTGAGCAAAGAAAGGGAGATAGGGGATATCCTGAAGGACATTGGCGGGCGCGAGCTGCAATGCAGGTCTCAGGCGCGGAAGGGAGCTTACTCATCCGAGGGCGCCGGGACGAGCACGATGTCGTGGGCCTGGGCGCCGGCAGCGTGCTTTGCGCGCACGGTGCCGTCCAGGTCGACGAGGTGGACGGTGCCGGGGATCGCAGGCTGATCGTCAGCAGCGAGCCGCCGATGCGTCGCGTTATCGTCGGTTGCAGAGCTTGCAGGCGCCATGTCTAGCGGCGGCTTTTTAGAGCGGCGATGCAGGAAGCAGCGTGTAGGCTTGCGCAGCAGGGAGCAGCAGGGAGCAGCCGAAGCAGGTGCGGGAGCCTTTAAACCGCGTGGGTTGTACAGCACCCCACTGTTGATAGCATTGTCGCTGGGGGGGCTGTCTGATAGCAGACACACGTCCAGCCAGCGTCGCCAGCGTCGCCAGAGCAGGGCAGCGTCGGGAACCTGGCCATTGCCGCAGCTGGCTGGTGTTGCACGACGACCAGGAGAGGCGGGCGGCAGCAGCTCGCGCCTGGCGATGCGGCCGAGGGGCGCGGAGATGGGTTGGCAGCGCTGATAGCGACCTGTGCCGATCGCTGCCCTGCTCGTGGCGACGGAGAAAAAAATCCGATGCCCTCAGCTACCTAGGTAGCAGCACGGCGGCTGCTGAGTCGCCATCCTGGCAGGTGGCAGCCTCGTCCCAACAGCGCCACAGCTGCCCGTGCCTGACGATCGACGCGGCCCAGCTCTGACGTCGACGGCGAGCCGCCGCTGAGGGGCGTGCAGGTGGCCGACAGGCCGGTGAGATGCAAGCAGCGCGGCGAGGCGGTAGCGCCGATGGGGCAGGTCGATGGGCGCGGCGCGGCAGGCGAAAGTGATGTGCCGAACAGAGTTTGATGACGGAGGATGAAAAAGGTAGCAGCCGCAAGGACCGAGCGACGGCACCCGCAACGTCGGCGGCACGGCATCCTGGCGGCTTTGCACTTGTGGCGCCGAATCGAAGGCCACGGAACTTTGTCTCGACGACAAGGCCGCCTCGTCAGCCGCGGCAGCGACCAATTGGCAACTGCACGCCAGTCCTGCGGGCCCACGGCCGGTGGCGCACGCCATGTGAAGGTGGGCCAGCTGAAGAAGAAGGGTCTGTACACGATTGCATGCGGAACATCGCCGCAGATCCCCCATCGAAGCGGATTAGCAGGCGATGCGGTGACGCCGCGCTGGGCCGTAAGGTCGCCCTGAAGCCTGCCTGCTATACCGCAACAGGGCGCGTCCGTATAGGGGAAGGTGGGTCCTGCTGCTCGCATTACCCCTTGCGGCCTAGAGCGCGCGCTTGGGTCGAGATAGCAGATAGCCGACTCCAAAAAGCCTCCGTCTCCGCGACTCGAGCAAGCGAGAGATCGGCCGGAGACAAATGTCGTCAATGCGTTTCGATAGTCGCTGCAATGGATACTACCCTCTACTCTGCACTACCGTGTAACAGTACGCGCCCGGATGCCTTCCACGCTCCGCCCCCGGCTCCGTGCGCCCTCCGCCCATTCTCAACACCAATGCCCGCTACTCTGTCATGAAGTCCCATGCCACCCGCGCCAGCACCTGGCTCGGGTAGTCGACCACCCGGTAGAAAAGCTCCGCTCCCGGCACCACCGTGACCAGGCACACCGCCAAGCACACAATGTTACTTGCGCCTTCCGGCCAGTTCTTGTCGATCCGCAGGTGGAGAAACAGCTTGATGCCAGCGGTGTAGATGACCGTCGCCTGGATGAGGAAGTAGCCTGTCGCCGCCGTCCTGTTAGCTGCCCGCAAGAGCCTCGAAAGAGGGAAAGGAAGAGAGAGAGAGAGAGAGAGAGCCTACTGAAAGAGCGACGCCCCAGGTACGTGAACAGCGGGTTCTTGAAAATCCACTGCAGCACGTCCGACGTCTCCAGCATGAGCATGAAGCCCACGATCACCAGGTAGTTGTCGTCGCGCGCCAGCGGCTGCGTCAGGTCCAGTCCGTCATTGAGCGATCCCGCGTTGTACAGGCCCGTGTGGCCCTTCAGCTCGGCGTTCTCGTACTGCGGTCGCCAAGCGGTCCACAGGTACTCCATCACGAGCCCTGCGATCAGCAGCGCGGCATATGCAATATACGACGGGCAGCGCATGGGCCCGATGCCCGGCACGCGCAGCGGGATGCCGCGCAGCGCCTTCGCCTTGAAGTCCATGTTCATGACCACGTCGGCGAGCAGCACGCCCGTGACCGAGTACCACGCCCACGACTGCACCCACCACGCCGTCGCGATGAAGAACAAAAACGCCTTGACGCGCCACGAGTTGCGCGTGTACGGGATGCAGACCATCGTCATGTACACCGTGTAGCTCTGCACGAAGACGATGCTGACGGTGAAGAGCGTCTGTGACGGAAAGGCCAGGCTGCCCATCTGCGTCGCGTAGTTCTTGTTCACCCAGAAGATCTCGAACATGGAGTTGAACCAGTTGAGGAAGTTCTGAATCCGCTCCGGCGTCTCAATCGTCACGTTGCCGGTGCGGGTCTTGAAATCATCGATGTAGCCGAGCCCGATCTGGTTGAGGACGACTGTCGAGAGCCCGAAAGCCACGGCGGTGGGTATCCAGAGGCGGATGCCGCGGCGGAACACCTGGCTGGCGACCATCTGGCGAGTCGACTCCACCAGGAACGGGAGACAGATGGTCCGCGCCGAGAGCAGGACGATAAACGAGTAGATGAGAGACTCGTTCCAGAAGAGCACGGAGAAGACCTTGCGGAGAATGATTTGGTAGAGCGGGCCATCGGTGTTGGCAGCGCCCTTGACCGTGGCCGGCGCGAAGACGGTCAGGAAGACCCAGACGAAGGACTGGATAACGAGGAAGCCGCGGACGCCGAGGAGCCAGTCGTGCTCGGGCAACAGCGACGGCGGGGAGCTGGATGAGACAAGGGATTGCAGCAGAGACTTGCGGCGAACGTCGGCAACGGCTGGGGCGGCGGTGGCGGCGTCATCGGCGGCGTCCTTCTCGCTCACGCGCGTGGTCGGGAGGCCCATGTTGGATGGTCGATTGCTTGCTGTCTGCGTGCTCTGCGGGAGGGGCCAAAGAGGAATGTCGTCTGGCAGAGAGCGCTGCTGGCCATGGCCGCCAGAGCGCTTCTGAACTTTATCGTCGGCGGGCGCATCTCGCAGCAGGCAGGCTGGGCTGCACGGCCCGGACAGGCATCATGTCGCCAAGGCAGATGGGCCGGGCAATAATGATGGAAGGGCATCGAGGACATCGAGGGGCCCGGGCGGCGCGGCAAGGGCACCACGGACAGGGGTAGGGCCGGGACAGCAGGGCGCGCCTCGTGGAGGGCGCTTGGATCGTCAGGCCGGGAAGAGGTCGACGGCGCGCGCAGTGGGCAGGCCAGGTCGAGACACTACGTAGGTAATAGATACCCACGTCGCTGAGCTGGCTCCGGCGCGATCTGATCGGGGTTGCGGTGCCTGATAGCCATTTTTCGTTTTTCCTCTAGCTTCCGTGCGTCGCCAGGCCTTCCTTCCCTACCTAGCACGCTGCGGTGGTACTAAGCGTTTCAGCCGATAAGCCTCTCCCGCCCGCCTGGCTCAGCCCCCGACCCGTGCGACAGGGGCCCCGGTCCTGCCGTCAACAACGCTCTACCACGTACTACCCGGCAACCACTCGACCTCCTCCCCAATCGCACGCCCATGTCCCGACGCCCGGCGAATTCTTCCGATCCCAGTTGCCGCCGCCGCCGCGGTTCCCCCCACCGCGCAAGCTTCTTTCCCGACCCGGGCAAGGTTATCTATCGTTTTTGCGCCATCGCGGCTCCAGCTGGGCGCGGAGCGATGAGGCGCTGGGCGCTGGACCATGGACCATGGACGCTGGACGCTGGACGCTGGACGCTGGGCCTGGCGCCTCATGCACGCTACCTGCCGTGTCGCCGGGACCGCGAAAACACTGCAGCGCCACGCCATGAATACTTCTTTCATTCAGCACACGCATCCCGGCGCCTTGCAGTAGTCAGTCCTTCTTTCGGCCTCTGTTCTTGGTCGATGGTTGCCCCTTTCGCCGCCGTTGCCCGCCGCGACGTCGAGCCTTCCATGATCGTGGGTGCACGCCACCGCTCGAGGCACACCTGGCACCTGTTCCAATTTCACCGCAACGCGCCCAGGCCGGCTCCATCTGCCGCCGGCCTCTGATGTTGATGAGGGCCAAGGAAAAAAAAGCCCGCTGAATCCAGGGAGGTTCGTCGTTCTACAAATTTTATCATCACGCTCACCTGACGCTCGTGTCCGCCTTACGGGCTGTCATTTCCCTCGAAGATATTGCGCGAAGGGCCGTTTTTGTGTCAGTTCGACGCAAAACTAACACTCCCTTTTTGCACGCCGGGGTCGTCAGCCCCGCCCTGTAGCCCCTGTTGTCTCCCCACATCTCCTCTGTCGTGCGAGATCCTAAAAATTTCCCTTGTGGAACCCGCAGTCGCCCCCCGGCCAGAAACGGCCGTGCCGCTTGGTTGATGGTGCAGCTGCCAAGCTAAACGTCATTTGGCCGGGATCATCCATCCCAACGACACGTCCCAAGAGACGGGAAGGACGGCGTGCGTCTTGATAAAAATATTCTCGTTCACTAGCTAAAGCCTCTTGCGTCCAGCCGTGTCTGTAGCGTCGTCCAAGCATGATCGTCCATCCATTAGGCTTATCGCGAGGATAAGCAGTAGCAAGCATCTAGTTGCGTGTATGTGCAGTAGTGTGTGTGCGCCCAGCTTCGCCGCAGGTATTCCCCAAGTCCGTCTAAAAATCCGCCGACTCCACGCACCAACGTGTAGAAAAGGAAATGTGTACATAAATGCAATGCATTGCGCAGGGGGCCGTGGCTGCATGCAGCTGTGCTGTCCGCGCCGCAAGCGAGCCTCCCCCGCGGCGCCGCTACCCTCCGATCCCCTCCGCTACGACCGTGCCGTGGGGTTCCAGTTGTTGTAATTCACCAGCTGGCGCGCATTTCCGTACAACCCGATCGTGGCGTTCAGCACCAGATAGAACGGGTACAGTACGGAGAACATCACGATCATCCGCAGGTTGACAAACTCCGACCGCACGCGCGCTGTGATCCACAACGTCGCAATGAGACACGCAATACTGCAGCGGGGTTAGCCGATGAAAATCCAGGATTATCGCGCGGGCCAGGCCAGGCTAGCCCGCTGCGAGGGGAGACGTACGTGATGATGAAGAACCAGACCGAGACCGGGAACGTGAACCAGATGAGCTTCGCGAGCTGGATCGGGTCGCGCGGCCATTTGGTGATGACAAAGCCGAACACCAGGCAGGTGTACTGCGTGACGAGGTAGTAGCTGAGCTCGCGGATCAACAGGAGGGAGAAGAGCCCGAAGCGGACCTTGGGCCTTCGAGGTGAGCCCTCGGGCGACTTGTTGTACGCAAGCTTGCAATGCTTGATGCTCGCCTGCGTCCAACCCTGCGCCCACCGCAGCCTCTGTTTCCAGAAAGACGCGAGGGTGGTGGGGGCGAGCTCATACGACACAACATTCAAGTCGTGGACCGTGTTGGCGCCACGTGACACAGCTCTCAATGCAGAGTCGATGTCTTCAGTGAGCATGTCGCCGTCCATTCTTAGATCCCTGAGCAGCGACGCGCGCCAGTAGCCGTTGGACCCGCAGAACAGACCGAACTCCCACATGGTAGCGCGGCCGGGATGCGAGACGGCGTAGATCTTGTCAAACTCGACAGCAATCATGCTCGCCAGCACGCAGTCCTTGGAGTTGAAGACCACGCAGCGGCCCTGGACAATGTCCACGGTCGAGTCCTGGCAGAAGCGCTCGGCAGCCCAGCGCGGCCCATGCGGGTGAGGGTAGTGGTCGCAGTCGTAGATGGCAATGACGTCGGAGCCCGTGTCGAGGGTGAAGAAGTAGTTGAGGTTGTCGGCTTTGGAAGTGGACTTGGGCACCTTGATGACGCGGAGCTGAGGGAACTTGGACTGCAGCTCGCGCAGCTCCGTCTCGAGCGGCTCAATCGGCTTCGGCGTGTTGTACAGGATGTTGATCCTGATCTTGTCGATGGGGTACACGATCTTGGTCAGCGCGTGCAGAGCGCGGTCCATGATGATGTCCTTCTCGTTAGGGAGATAGGCGACAATCAGGATGTCGATGATCGGCAGGTTGGCGTCAGGCGTTGGGAAGTTCCAGCCCTTCTCCTCGGCTTTGGCAACGGCCCTGCGGGCATCGCGGACCGGGGAGAGGCTGAGGAAAGCTTCGATGACGGTGGAGGCGGAGATGTAGAAGTTGGTGGCCAGATAGATAAACCAGAAGATGCCAATCCACTTGTGGGTGGCGACCATGTAGATGCACACCGAGAAGACAAAGTAGGAGAGGACCAGGCAGAAGGGAGTCCACTCGGTCACAAACTCGGACAGGCGGGCCAGAAAGCCGGGCCTGGCGGGTTGTTCGGGCAGGCCTCCATCGGACGACGAGGAACTGTAGAACGACTTGTCGTGGTGCTGCTCCTCCTCGATGGTGACGGTGAAGTCCTTGTTGTCAGCCATGGCGGGAGCAGGACTGGTTTGGGCAACAGGCGGAAACGACAGTGGCTCTTCAGGAAATGCAAGCGGAAACGGAGAAGAAATAGCAAGAGAGCGACGGGCCGGTGCTGGGCGAGGGCACGAGTCGGCGGAAACGAACGATTGCCAGAAGCTCGGTCTGCGGCGTTCGGTGGGTAGGCTTGGGGAGAAGATATGGGCCCGAATTGGCAAGGCCGCTCTTGAATTGAGGATGGGTCGCACCGGGCAGTGGGCCAGGGCGGCTTCCATGCATCGGTAAATTTCTCATCATCGCCATGGCGGGCGGCGGACCAGGGTGGGCTCGGGGCATCAAGGCAGGGCCGCGGGAGCACGGCCCTGTTCTCACGATGGCCTCCTGGCCGGCGTCTGCACGGCTGCGCGACGGCGGGCCTGCCGCCTTGCGTGTCGCTGCACTTGCAATATTGGAAATGAGGAAGTGGCCATGCGGGCGGCGCTGATAGGCGGACGGCCGGGCGCGGGGGATCCGGCGGCGACTGCAGGCAGAGGCGGGCGGCGCTGTCGCGAGCGCGCCGGGCTCGTCGTCTGCGTGGGATCGGCTGGCTGCTGCTTGTCTGCTGCTGGGCCATGGTGGGCGGGTGGTGCATGGCATGGGCGGCGGGCAGCAGGAGCGAGACAGGCAGACAGGCGGGCAGACAGGCGGGCAGGCAGGCAGGCAGACCGGCCGCGGCCACGCTCCCTGTCGTGCGCCGATCATCCGCCTGTCGCGCCGCCATCAATCAAGCCCATCTCGCCCGTGCCATCCACGCACGCCATCTCCACCACCCACCGCCCACTGCCCACCACCACCCACCGCCTGCCGCCGCCACCGACGCCTCGCTTGCGCCGCGAGTCGCTGCCAGGAGTCGGGCCGCCCGGCGCACGGCCACGCCGGGCAACGAGATGCCGGACGCGCCCTCCACCACGGCCATCAATCACCGCCAGCTTGGCATGCAGCCCTCATCAGCCTGGCCCGTCTGCCGATACGACGGCCGCCAGCTCGAAGCTTCGCCTCCTGCACACGGCGCCAAGCCAGGTACCTGACGGCCGCCTGCGCCAGCTGCATGCGCTGCGCAAGGACCAGGGCCCACGCTGCCAGGACGCGCGCCGCGGCTGCTACCCAAATCTCTGTGAGGCCTTTCTGTCGCGCCGCTATGCTTGCATCGACAGTGGGCGGCCGATCCGCCTGTGCTGGCCCGCCCTTTCCAGCGCTGCTCCGGCCGCTGAGGCCGCGCCCTGCTTCCTCTTCTGGCCGGGAGCACCATTAAACGCCCTGCAACCCGCCTTTCCACGGGCTGGGTGCGCGCTCGTTCTCTCTCACTTCCTTGCCGTGCCGTCCTTCACATGGCCTCCTCCACCATGCGGTTCTGCCTCGCGGCCGCCGCCGTTGGCCTTCTCTTTCCGGCCAGCACTGTCGCCGCCGCTGACGCCGGCTGCTCGTGCGGCTTCTACGACGACATCACCGGCGACCTCTTCACCGAGTCTCTGATCCAGTACTTCAACGAGACCTCGGACCTGGACCACTTCGTGCTCGAGAACTTCGAGCACAAGTCGGAGAAGAGCTGGAACAGCAAGTTCCGCCAGGGCGCCCTCCCCGACAATGTCATCGCCAACTACACCATTGCCAGCAACGTCACCAATGGCACCTCGCTCGGCCTCGTCTGCGACCCGTACACTGACGCCCACGTTGTCAATGGCGGCAGCGTCAGATCCAAGCGCCGCGATATCCAATACGGCTCCTTCCGCTCCCTTATGCGCGGCCCCGCCATCAATGCCGGCGGCAGCTCCATGACCATGAGGCTGCAGTTCAACGAGAGCGAGTCTCTCGAGATCAACGTCATGAACACCGACTCCTACGCCAATGCCTGGGTCAACACCCTGATGCAGGGCGAGTGGCCGGACCGTGACCTGGGCATCAACTACACCGTCCTCGGCAACAGCTCGCTGGCCAACGGCACCGCTTCGCCGCAAGACTTCATGGAGTTTCGCATCGACTGGACCGACAAGGAGGTCCGTTACTTTGTCGGTCAGAACAACAGTCGCACCGTGACCAAGAAGAAGCACGGCTCTGTCCCCATGACCCCCTCGCCCTTGTACTTCCGCCACTGGTCCATCGGCAACACTTACGCCATGGAGGGTCCCCCAAACTGGCGGTCTGCTGCCAATGTCGGCTGGATGCGCATGTTTTTCAACACGTCAACCATGACGGACGAGCAACACGACGAGTTTGACGCCAGATGTACCTTCGAGGATGCCTGTTCCATGAACGACATGAGCCTTCGGCTGGTCTCCCCTTACCACACCAATGCTACGGTGAAGTGGAAGTATCACGACCCCCGTGGCGGCCTGCTCACTGCGCCCATTTGGATGTCCGTCATCATGGCCGTGTTCTCGACGTTCCTGTTGATCCATGCCTTTGTGAAGAAGGCGGTCGGCAAGCAAGCCCCCGCTGGCCACGGCCAGCCGAAAGAGTCTGCATCGGACTCGGATCGTTCCTCCCCGGCTCCCGCCTATCGATCCACCGAACCCAGCATCATTGCGTCCAGTAGCACAACACCGTTCAACCAAACGCGACCTTCGACCCCGGACAAGAAGAACAGCGCCGAAGCGCCTCCCCGACGCTCGGACTTTACTCCGTCCGCATCGGGAACCTCAACTCCACTGCCCCGCTATGAGAGCAGGGAATATCTTGGCAGATATGACGACGATTTGATAAGTCCTGTTTCCTCGACGCCGAATTTGCCGAACGGGGCTCCCGACCCATCTTTTTACCCTCCGACTTCGACCAGAGCCTCGTCGCTAAGGAATGCCGTGGTCTACACCGACGACAGTGCTATGCCAGAATTTGCGCTTCCAGATTCGGCCAGGGATTCCGCGCAGACGCTCGTGCCCAGAACTCCCATGTCCCCTCTCTCGCCCAAGTCACCATCCTCCCCAGCACCATGGTCGCCAAAGAACAGGGAAAAGGGATTCGGAGCTGCCAGAGTCAAGGAGGTGGCCGAAGAGCCCAAAGAGCATCCCCTCAAGACCACCACGATTGCGGGTGATGCTAAAGCTGCTGACAAGATTCCCACCGCGAAAAAGGCCCGTGTTGACTATTTGGCCGGGCTGGTTGCGCTTTGTTCGATATTCGTCACCTTGATCCATTTCCACCTGACTTACGTGCCGGCCGTGGTCATTCCAGGAGCCTTTGTCCACTATCCCAGCGAGCTTTGGGCGGAGAAGCTCATCTCCCCGTTCATCATGAACCAGATGTGGCTCGGTGTCTTCTTCACGACTTCGACCCGCTTCTTGTCCGCGAGGTATTTCCGCGAAGGCAAGTTGGAGGTCATTGCAGAGCGTGCCGTCAAGCGTGCGCCGCGTCTCATGATCCCCGTCACTGCCATGGTCCTTCTGGAGTACTTCTTCATCGACGTCGGTGCGACCAAGTACCTCGAGTACGTGCCTTCGGTGTCCTGGTCCACCTGGGGTTACGTGGCCAAGTTTCCTTCCGCGGGCCATTTCATCAGCGAGATTCTCGAGCTCGTCTATCTCATCCCCAATGCCGTGCCGCAGATTACGTTCAATTACTGCACTGGTGTCCTCTGGACCATTGCCGTGCAGTTGCAGGGATCCTGGATTGTATTGCTCGGAGCGATTGTCATCCGCGAGATCAAGACACCCTGGAAACGCTTTGGCTACTACGCATTCTGCGTCCTGCAAAACTGGTACGCAAGGAATTGGGGCAGCTTCTTCTGGCTGGGTCTCATGCTCACCGACCTGGACATCACGTACAAGTGGCGGAAGTACCTGTACCCACGTCCCTTGGCGTACTACCCGTTGATCGGTTTCTGCACCTTCATGACTCTGATTGGTTTCACGATGAACCTTCTGCCACAGTGGGTCAGCTTCAACTTCACCACGCATGAGAACGGAATCCACCCGGACCAGGAGACTGGTCTCCCCATTGTGCAGACGGAGCGCTATGCGTACCCCAACTACTACGAGCCTCGCTTCAACATGCTTCTCTTCGCAGTCGGCATGCAGGCCATTGTGGAGCTGTCGACTGTGGTGCAGAAGATCTTGTCGTTCCCGGTGCTGGTTTGGGTTTTCCCGCACATCTTCACCATCTACCTCATCCACGGCTTTGTCTTCTGGAGCTGGGGCTCATGGCTCCTCGTGACCCTTGCCCACCAAGACTTTGTCTACTGGCTGAATGCCCTCCTCGTCGGGGTGACTTGCTACGGCATCATTCTGCTGTCATTGCCAATCGTCACGCCCGCCATCGAGATTCTCGGGCGCGACATCACCATCAACATCTGGGAGTTTGCCAACGTGAAGCCGCCGCCGAAGAAGGACACGCTTTTCCCGTTCAACAAGCACGAGCTTGGCATGGACGGTGAAAAGAGCGAGGGCCAGACGGTGGTCGAGGAGGTGCGAGAGATCAGGGGGGAACATGACGAGAAGCATCAGGTGAAGTTTGACGAGAGAAACATGGTCTAAGGGACGACGATATGTAGGTTTTGAGTTAGCGTTGGTTCTTTTGTTTTTTGTAATGTGTATCCCAAGCGGTCTCCCCGGTACATAGAGCGAGCTATGTTCTTAAGGTTCGAGTAGAGCTGAACGAGGAATGTAATGGATATCCGGCGTTGTTGATAGTGTTGTTCATAGCCTGGCACCCTCATAGATAGACGTAAAAATGACCGTCACTCTGCCAATGCTCAGCGTGAAGCACAATCTTGGACAGGCTTGACGTGGCCAATGTGGAAGAATGGGGCTGCTGCAAGGCTGAAGGGCGGGAGTGGGGCTGGACGGGCGGCACGGTCGAGACGCAGGAACACCCGTATCTCCGACCGGTTGACCAAGTTTCTTTCCCACGGGCTCCACCAGACAAGCTTCCGCGCTGCCTTGATTCCCGGTCCATGACAGTGATTTACCTACGTGGGCAGTGCACCTCTGACTCCCCACCGTTCCGAAACGCGCAGTGGCACGTCCGCCGGCCGGGACGAACGTGACAGCAGCCTGGGATCGCAAGGGCCAGACCCGGACCAAGAGATCTCTATCCTATCATCTGTCCACATGCTGATTTGAACATCGGTCCGACCGCTGCCCGGCATGTGCCGAAGAAGAATGCCAGCGTCCTTCCGTATGGCACAAACGGCCGGCTTTCTTGCCTTCTCCGCGTTCCCCAACCCTGTTCTCGACCCGGTGAGGAACTCCGTTGCCCGCATCATGCACAGACATGCCGTTCGACCCTGCCGAGCATCTGGAAAAAGCCCATAGGCTCAACAAGCATGCCTGGTCCAGGGGGGCTTTCCCCCTCCTATCCGGTGGGTCACGATCCGCACGAGTCTGCCAAGGCAGCGAAATTGGCCTGAGCAGGACACCTTCACAGTATCGTGCTTGACGGTGTAACGGGTTATCCAATCATGAGGCTATATTGAATCGCCTTTTGTTGACAACCGAAGAAATTCCACGAGTGCCGTCACAGAATCTCGTTGGCTACCCCATTACACCGTCGAACACGTTGATATCGGTATGAAATGGCCCGAAGAAGCTGCCACGGTGCGTTGAGTGGAAATATGGGTGGGATCCGCAAACCACCGTCAACGCCTTATTCCGTGGTCACCGGTGTGCCGGGTTCAATGGCGTGTTTTTAGTTTCGTCCGCATCTTCGAAGGTGGAGCTTTCGTTCGAATGAGAAGCTAGGACCATGGTGTTTGGCGACGAACTATGTGCATGGGGGCATCGTGCCCCCGTGATGTCGTGCTTTGCTTTCGTGTCGTTGTTTCCACCGCCTTGCGGTGAATGTTTGGCTTATCACGCCCGTCAGCGTCGGCACGGATAAAGTTTCGATTGTCCCTGGCTTGTCTCCTCTTCAATACGTATAGACTTACGACATAGGCACTTGGAGCAAACGCCCGAACGTGGATTCTGGCTTCGTTGACACGGGAACACGTTTCGTTGCGGCGGCAGGTTGGTGCTTTTGTTCTGTACAGCTTGCTGTTCACTGCCGGCGACTGGATGGGCTGAATGGGCCGGGTTGTATCTGGGGTTGCCCCGCAGATGCTTCGTCGATATCCGATGTCGGGCCAACTCGGAGATGATACGTATCTATGGCAAAGGCTGCTGCACCTCCAGCCACGAGAAGGCGCGGGTGCAGGCGACGGACGATGCGGCGGTCGAGACGGTGACGGCGCCCGGCCGCGCCGCCCCGCCACGCCGTCCCTCGCAGTTGTCCACTGGGTGTTGGGAATAATAATGCGAAAACGCGAACCGCGGGATGGAGCGGGAGAAAAGTCGGCTCGTGACCAGGTTCTGACGTCCCGCGCCCGTTGCCGAAGGCTGGCCGAAAGCGATCCGGGTTGGCAGCGCCCAGCTTTTGCTTCTGCACCTCCGCTGCAACCAACACCAGGCCCCCGTCCGCCGCCATCCCAGCATCCCCCCTCTCCGCTCTCCAATCCGTCATCATGCTGGCCCGGAGCTCTCAGCGCACCGCCCAGGTACCTTCTCTCGCCCGCACCGCCCGCGCCGCCCGCGCCCGCCGGCTGCGCCAAGTCCTCTGTCCAGGCTAATGCGCTCTTTCAAATAGACCCTCCTGCGCGGCGCCTCGCCTGCCACCCGCTCCTTCGCGACCGTCCAGAGCGACATCTTCAAGCCCACCAAGTTCGGCGGCAAGTACACCGTCACCCTGATCCCCGGTGACGGTGTCGGTGCCGAGGTCTCGGAGAGCGTCAAGCAGATCTTCAAGGCCGACAACGTCCCCATTGAGTGGGAGCAGGTCGATGTTTCCGGCGTTGACTCTGGCAACAAGCACAGCGAGGACCTCTTCCGCGAGTCCATCGCCTCGCTGAAGCGCAACAAGCTTGGTCTCAAGGGTCCGCCGCCCCCAACGCCCGCCCCGTGGCCCACACGAACCCTCCACGCTTACCATTGATAGGTATCTTGCACACCCCCGTCGAGCGCTCCGGCCACCAGTCCTTCAACGTCGCCCTCCGCCAGGAGCTCGACATCTACGCCTCCATTGTGCTGATCAAGAACATCCCCGGCTATGACACCCGCCACAAGAACGTCGACCTGTGCATCATCCGTGAGAACACCGAGGGCGAGTACTCCGGCCTCGAGCACCAGTCCGTTCCCGGTGTCGTCGAGTCGCTCAAGATCATCACCCGCGCCAAGTCTGAGCGCATTGCCAAGTTTGCCTTTGCCTTTGCTCTCGCCAACAACAGGAAGAAGGTCACCGTCATCCACAAGGCCAACATCATGAAGCTCGCCGATGGTCTCTTCCGGAACACCTTCAAGAAGGTCGCCGAGGACTACCCCACCCTCGAGACCAATGACATGATCGTCGACAATGCCTCCATGCAGTGTGTCTCGCGTCCCCAGCAGTTCGACGTCATGGTCATGCCCAACCTGTACGGTGGCATCCTGTCCAACATTGGCGCTGGTCTGGTCGGCGGTCCTGGCATTGTTCCCGGCTGCAACATGGGCCGCGATGTTGCCGTCTTCGAGCCCGGCTGCCGTCACGTCGGTCTCGACATCAAGGGCAAGGACCAGGCCAACCCTACCGCCATGATCCTGTCCGGCTCCATGCTCCTCAGGCACCTGGGTCTTGATGACCATGCCAACCGCATCTCCAAGGCCGTCTACGACGTCATCGCCGAGGGGTGAGTATTTCCGCTGCCCCAGTGATATCCAGCAGAGCTAACCCCCATACAGCAAGACCAGGACCCGTGACATGGGCGGCAGTGCCTCGACCCACGAGTACACCAAGGCCATCCTGACCAAGATGGAGGAGCAGATCTAAAATTGTAGGTTTAAGGTACTAGACGCGTTAGACCGGGCTGCATGGGAGGCTGTGGCATATAGGTGTATTTCTAGCCGTACATAGCTCGCATCGTGCAGAGTGATATCTTCCATTTTTATATCCATGACGCCGTCCTTCCTCAAACGCCGCAAATGCACACCGGGTATATCTCGTGCGAGACCTTGAATACCAACTGTTCCCATGGACGACTTGGCGTAGACTTTCTTGTCCCCAGCCCAGCGCCTAGAACTGAATCCTTCTCTTTCTGCCCGTGTATTTGGACGAGGCCTTGACAACCTTGCCCTTCCTCTCCATCTGGTCCTTCTTCCTCATGATCCACGCTTTGCTTCCCTTCTTGTCGTCTCCTTTCCTCATCTGCGACTTCCTCTTCCTTGAATCCATCACGTCGACATTGTCCATTCCCTTGACAACGCCCGTGATATCTCCCTCCAGATCACCGCCACCGACGGTCAGGACGAGGTACGTCTTGGCGCTCTTGGTGCCCGGATCATCCTCGAGCAAACCTGCGCCGAAGCCGGCGCGGATGGCGGCTTGGCTGATCATGCCCTTCTGCTGGTCGTTCTTGGGGTAGAACTGGCAGACGGCACGGCCGCCACGCCGCAAGCTCGCGTACAGCCCGCCGAAGAAGCGGCTCAGGCGGCCCTGGGCCGTCTCCTCACTGCTCTCGGCGTTGCACAGCCACTGGACGGCCGAGATGCTGATGGCGGCATCGAAGGTGCCGGGCCGGAAGGGCACACCCTGGCCGGCGTCGGCCAGAAACAGGTCGCCCTCAACCTCGCGCTCCAGCGCCACGCCCAGCATCGACGGCGAGATGTCCATGCCGATCCACGTGTGCGGACCGCCCTCGGACGGGTCCGTCGACGACAAGATCTGCCCCGAGAGCCCGGAGCCGCAGCCGACATCGAGGATGAAGGAAGGTCGCCTCAGGTCGAGGAGTTCGAGCGCGCGCTTCGTCATGGAGGCTTGGATGTGCTGAATACGCGAGGACGTCGTGTACTTGTGGGACTCGGAGTCATTGTAGAAGAGGTCTGGCGGGCTGTGTGAGAGAGTCTTAGCGAGGCGATGGCCGGGGAACCTGGGGGGTGGTGTGTACATACAGAATGTCTTCGGGGCGCGACATGGTTGCGTTTTGGCTGCGCGCAGCCTGTCTTCACGACTATTTCACGGGCGGCAAGGGCGGCCTGAAGACGGCGTCTGATGCAAGGGCGATTATGGAGGCAGACGGCAGCGAATTGCGGGGAGCGACGGTGCCGACAGCGAGGCCCAAAAGTTTGGTGTTCAGCGCCGGCACGCTGACTCGGCGCGGATCAGATAAGATGGCCGAGCGAGTCGCATCTCTCGCGCAAGCTGGCGACGTCAGCCGTCGCTCAAGGCCACCTCGCGCCGTTCCTCGCTCGCTCTCCCCATCTCACGTTCTTTGCCTTTCTCTCCCACGCTCTCTTCCCGCACCGAAGGCAGCATGTGGGTGTTACCGCTTGTGGGCTACCTGGGCCTCATCCTGGGCTTTGGCTTCCTCACCTTGGCCATTGGTATGTCCACCTCTCCCCTGGTCGCGTGCATTAAAGGCAGCCTAGCTGACCCCGACTTTTCTGTCGCCTCTAGCCTCGGGCCTGTACTATCTTTCGGAACTCGTCGAGGAGCACACCGTCTTGGCAAAGAAGCTGCTCACGCGCATGATCTACGCCGTCATGGTCTTGCAGCTCCTCCTCTGGCTCGTCGACAGCTTCCCCCTCAGTCTGAGCGTCCTGAGCATGGTCTCCCACATTGTCTATGCGCAAAACCTGCGCCGCTTCCCCATTGTCAAGCTGACAGATCCGCTCTTCATTGTCTCCTGCAGTAAGTCGCGCGGCCCTCTCGAGCGAGATGCCGATTGCACGGCCGGCGAGCGTGCTAACGCCACTCCCTCCAGTCCTCGTTCTAATCAACCATTACCTGTGGTTCCGCCACTTCTCGACGCCCCCTCCTCGCTCAAACTACTACCCGTACAACACCAGCCGCGACTATTCGATTCCAACATTCACCGAGATTGCCTCATACTTTGGGCTTTGCGTGTGGTTGGTCCCCTTCGCGCTCTTCGTATCTCTCAGCGCCGGAGAGAACGTGCTACCAACCATGGGCAGCGAGTACGCTACGGGCGAGGGAAGCAGCTTCATTGCGCCTGGCCAAGAGCCAAGCGGGGCGGCGGCGAAGAAGGCCAATGTGGGACTGGCGAAGGCGGCCGTCGACGGGGTGAGGGATTGGTTGGGGGAGACGGGCGAGGTCATGGGATTCTGGAAAGGGGACAGGGTCAAGCGTTTCTAAAGACGGAAGCGAAGGCCGAACTTAATGAATTTCTGACGCTGGTTGGATTGCCGTGGCCCCGCACTCTCAGGCGCACCCTGCAGCAACAGTCGCCGCGTTGCGCTAGGCTCTAAGCGGCAGGAACAAAGGCCGCATCTGCGGGCCCGTGAGAAGCGCGATCTCGAATCTCACGTCTCGAGTCCGCCCCGCCGTTGCTCGATGCCGGTGGTGGTAAACAAGGCTTGGCGGGCGGAGAGCTTCCGCTCGCCTCGGGGCCCAGCCGCTGGCGTCATCTCGCGACTCAAGCTAATGCCCGCCCCAAGCTCCATCTTCATCTACAACTGCAAAACTATTCATCGAGGGTCATTCGCCCGCATTTCACCACCAGAATGCGCGCTGCAGCCGTCATCCCCGCGCTGCTCGCCCTCGCCGCTCCGCTCACATCAGCGGCGCAATCGCCATTGCAATGGCTGGAGCAGCAGCAGCTGAACCCCCCCACTCCCGATGCCGCAAAGCAAAGTCCTGCCCACCTGCTTCCCCTACCTACCCTGCATGAGCTCCTGACGCTGCATCGGGAAATCGTCAAGATCGAGTCCATCAGCGGCAATGAGTACAAGGTCGGCTGGTGGCTGGTGTCGTACCTGAAGGAGAATGGGTTCAACGTCGAGACGCAGAAGGTCGGCGTTGGAGAGAGAGGGAACACAAGGTTCAACATTCTCGCCTGGCCCGGTGACAGAAAATTCACGAAGCTGCTGGTTACCAGCCACATAGACACCGTACGGGCACCGCCATTGGTGAAGCACTGGTCCAGTCTGCTCACGCCCATATCTATAGGTCCCTCCCTACCTGCCCTATTCCTTCGACACCAAGGATGACAAGATATACGGACGCGGCAGCGTCGATGCCAAGGGCTCCCTCGCGGCCCAGGTCACGGCCGTCATCTCGCTGCTCGCCAACAGCAGCGCCCCGCTAGACCCCAACGACGTGTCCCTGCTCTTCGTCGTCGGCGAGGAGACGAGCGGCGACGGCATGCGCACCTTCTCCGGCTCCTCTCTCAACCCGCTCAACTACAGCGCCGTCCTCTTCGGCGAGCCGACCGAGAACAAGCTCGTCAGCGGCCACAAGGGCAACATGGGCTTCCGCGTGCACGTGACTGGCAAGGCCGCGCACTCGGGCTACCCGTGGCTGGGCGTCAGCGCGAACAACATCCTCATCAAGGTTCTGAGCCGGATACTCGATCTCGAAGCTGGCAAGGTCGAGGGCGCGGAGCTGCCGTGGAGCGACAAGTATGGCAACACGACGCTGAACGTCGGCACCGTGTTCGGCGGCGCTGCCGGCAACGTTGTCGCAGAGAAGGCGAATGCGACGATCACGATCCGCCTGGCGGGCGGCTCGCCGTTCGAAGTGCGGGGGGAAATTGAAAAGGCGCTTGCGCCGGTGATTGAGAGCGCGGAGACGGCCGGTGGCAAGGTGGAGCTCGAGTATCGGAACGCGGGATACCGTCCTGTTGACATGAACTGCGATGTCAAGGGCTTTGACTGCATCACCGTCAACTATGGCACAGACGGTAAGTACCACAATGCATGATAAGAAGGCAATACTAACTTTGGATCAGTCCCTTGGTTGGATGGTGATCATAAGCGCTATCTCTACGGTCCGGGAAGTATCTTCGTCGCCCACTCGGCCAATGAAGCAATTGACGTCCGCGACCTTGAGCGGGCGGTCGTGGACTACCAGAAGCTGATCCTTGCAGCTCTGAAAGTTTAGGTGGGCGTGGTTACAAAGGACTGATCGTTGTGCCCCGCGGACCTTACTCTTCCTACGAGCGTAGTTGAATATGGCACAGATGCAAGCTTAAAGACTGTATCAATATATTAAGTATATTTACCCATGGGATCCAATCACATGTAACAAATAGGGTACTATCGCTATGATGCTTGTCGCGTGGACCAATTGTTTTGCGGCCTGTTGTGATGCACGATCATGACTCGGCACCGCTAGCCTCTCCGCGATTTGGCGAGTCAGCGTTCGTGAACTTTTCCATTGCGGAGTTCCGCAGCGCCCACGTCCTGATCAACCCAGTCTGCAAACCCGCTCAGCCGTGCACATTACCCTACACGTCCCCCCCCCGCCCCGCGACCCTGAACTCGCGCTCGCTTGACCTGTCCGACGACTGTCCACAAGCCCGGACCGCAAGACAAAAAGTCGCACCGCCGAAAATTTTCCTTCCCGCGCTCCACTGCAGGCCGCGCGCGTCCAGCAGCCATGGCGCCGCCTCCCCGCAAACGCTCAAAGACGACCGAGCGACCCGAAGAGATCACCTTTGACAACTCGGCGCGCGCCGAGTACCTGACGGGCTTCCACAAGCGCAAGCAGGCCCGCATCAAGCACGCGCAGGAGCAGGCCGTCAAGCGCGAGAAGGAGGAACGCGTCGCGCAGAGAAAAGAGGTGAGATTTCCGCAACCCGCTCTGCTTTCGGCTTGTTTTTTTTTTCTCTCCCCTCCGAGCGCCTTTGGCTGTTCTTGCCTTTTCCTTCTTGCCTGTCTACAGAGCCGTCGGGCACGTTCCCTGCTCGCTGTTTGCCTCGTACGCGCAACCGTCATATCTGCAGTCGGGTCTGCCTCGAGCTTCGGGACGGCGGAACTCTATTTTGCCCACGCCGGTCACGTTTCTTCCTCTATTTTTTTTTTGAGCAAGCATACTGATGGTATTCCTTTAATCGCAGCTGCGACAACAACGCAAGGAGGACCTCGAACGCCATGTCGCCGAAGTCAATCGCATGCTCAAGGAGGCGAATCCCGATCTTCAATCTTCTTCGGACGACGAAGGTGACGAGGGAGGGGAATGGAACGGTATCGAGGAGGGTGGTGAGGAGCAGAAGCATGAGGATGTCGTGGACCGCGAGGAGGAATACGTTGACGAGGACAAGTACACTACGGTGACGGTCGAGACGGTGGACATCGACCGGGACGGCTTCAAGAAAAGGCCGGCCGGCGATGAGGATGACGAAGAGGATGGAGAGGACGAGGATGTGGAAGGTCGGGATGCAACAAACGAGGCGGGAGGGGAGGCGGACGCAAAGAAGGCGAACGGGAAGCGGGTGTGGACCAAGGAGAGACCGAAGACCGACAAGCCGAAGAAGAAGAAATTCCGGTATGAGAGCAAGGCGGAGAGAAAGGTAACGCGAGACAAGCAGAAGGCGAAAAGCAGGACGCAGGCCCAGGCACGGAAGGCGAAAGGGAAATAGAGGTGGCGGTAGGGAGGGGGCTCATCGGTCCAGCATTCAGACGAAGATCATAACGGCGGAAACGCCACTGGGTAAGTAGCTTGAGTTACGACTCCATGGTGGTTCCAAACAAGCACGACAGACAGCCAGGTAGTCAGGGGTAGAGGGTTGCTATGTCACTGAGGAGGAACTACCAACAGAGAAATGCAGGGCCGCAAGGCCTGCGTGACAACTGCACCGCCTACTCCCACCCAGTTCTAACGCTGAGAACAGTGTGCCAACCATTGAAGTTCGCTCGTTGTGATGATAAAATTGTTGTTGAAAAGGAGGCAGACGCCGGGAATGGAATTAGATGTTGCCAATCTCGTTGACGAAGTCGTCCAGCTCCTTCTTGGTGTCGGCGTACTTCTTGGCCATCTCCTCGTATTTGGCCTCCCACTGGTCCCTCTCGGCCTCGAGAGCCTGCACCTTGCGCTCGTAGTGGCCTGCCCGCACGTCGGTCTGACGGAGCCTGTCGGAAGCCTGTCAGCACGGTGGGGGACAAGTAGTGGGGTGGAATTGTAAGTGGAACGACAACGACGTTTGCATGTGCGCACGCACTGGAACCAGAAACGCTTCGGGGTCAGAAAGGTGACGTACTTCTCGTTCGTCTCGCGCAGGTTCTTGTCCGCCTCCTCAGCCTCCTCCTCGAGCAGCTGCACCCGTCGGGTCAGCGACTCGTTGTGGGTGCCCGCCTGGGAGCTGTCGTCGGCGATGGCCTTGGCATCCTTCAGGTGGGTCTCGAGCTTCTCGACCTCGCCCTCGAGCAGCTGGTTCCTGTGGGCGAGCGAGGTAATCTCCTGCTCCTTGGCCAGGTTCTCCTGTTCCAGACGCTTCTTGTCCGAGGACAGCTCCTCGACCTTGGCAGTGGCTTCGTCGGCCTCGATGCGGAGGGCGTTCATGCGCTGGACAGCAGCTGTCGTTAGCGCGACTCGTCCGTAGACGGCGCCGGCGGGGTTGGGCGCGGCCGGGGGCGGGCGGGCGAGCTTGTGATTACTCGGAGGCCCTGGAGGGGTAAAAAGAGGGGGTTGCTCACCTTCTTGATGGCGTCCATGATGGGCTGAGCAGAGGACTGGGATGTGCAGAAATGGGTATAGGATGCGCGGGGCGGTTGAGGGTGCAAGGCCGTTGGCAGAGGTAGATGGGATGCGGTGGTGGAGCGGAAGGTGACAGAAGGTAGTGCGTTGTTCGTCGCGGCGCGCGGGCGGTGAGGCGCTGGTGCAGATGCAGGCCCAGGGGGCTGCCAGGGGGCGCCTGTCGCACTGCGCCTGCCGGGCCCGCGCCCCGTTGCCCGTTGCTGCTGCGACCGCATGCCGGGCCGCAGTGTAAACAGTCCAGCGACCACATCCGCACCTCCACCCCACATCGCCGACTGCCGTCCATGCCACCATCTTCCTGCAACAATGCTTGCCGCACACGCAGACCGTGAGAACATCGCCGCCGCCCACCAGCAGGCGGCTGCCGCGAAGCCTCTCAATGCCGGCACTAGAGCTTTCGCTGCAAAGACGCCCGCCAACAAAGTCCCCAAGACGCCATTTAAGGTCGCGCTCAACGACGAGAATGGCACCACCCGCGCGGGCAAGGCCGCCTTGAACGCAACCACCAAGGGTGCCGAGAACCAATTGCTACCTCCCGGCAAGAAAGGCGCCGGGCCAGACAGCAATGCCTTCGTCACGCCTGCAGGTGGGTCGCAGCGAAGCCCGACTGTCTTGCGCGCCGTCGGCTAACGGACACTGCCAGGTCCCCGTATGCGTGCTCCGTTGGGCATGAAAACGACCAACGCCAAGGCAGCTGCCTTTGCAACTCCCGCCCCACAGACGGAGCCAGCCTCTGAGAAAACCGGCGTGAAGAGCAGCGACCCGCGGCTCCGTCGTGTCAAGGTAAAGGTCCACCAGGCTTCGCCGGCCTTGGAGCTTGCCAATGATGAGGAGCGTGACATTGAGTACATGCCGCCCCGAGAGATTCGTAAGCCTCCTTCCTGTCGGTCGCACTTCACTGGTGCACTGTGAGCTCATGGACCTTTGTAGCACTCCCCGATGACCCCGAGGACTGGCCGTCCGATATGCAGTACCCTCAGCTCGAGGGACAGAATCTCATGCGTGGCACCTACCAAGTCTACTACGATCCGGTCGATGATGATGGCGTCCACCTTTCTGACAAGCGCATTGCCGAGCAAAAGGCCAAGATTAACGCTAGCCACGAGGCAATGCTCCAGAAGAACATCGAAGAAACCCTTGGACCGTTGACCGACGATGAACGCGAGCTCTTCGGGTTTGCTCCTGCGTTGAAGCCCGCGCCCAAGCCCCAGCCTGCTGCAACTCGGCCAGCAAGTGTTGCGAGCACGTCCAAGTCCACCGCCGCCACTACTCGCCGGCCACTGAGTGTAGCCGCAACCTCAAGGCCAGCCGTGGCGACGTCTCGGACCGTTGCCTCCGCCCTCGCAAACAGCAATAATTCCACCGCCTCTATGCGAGCCCACACGCGTTCCCGCTCTGCCTTATCCACTACTACGCCTCCGGCTACTGCTCAAGCGCGACAGAAGCCGCCGGCACCAGCCATGCCGAAGCCTTCGAACCCCTCCAGCATGAGATACCAGGCTGCCACGGCTGCCTCACGTACAACCCTAGGCTACGGGAAGGGCCGTGCGATCGGCACTTCTATCCGCAAGCCGCTGTGTGTGTCCTCCGGTAACCAGCAGCGTTCCGTTTCTCAGGGTACCACGGGTCTGGCTCAAAGTGCTATCACTACAAGTGCACGCTCCGCAGGACCCTTGCGTTCTCGTTCAGTTCGGTCTCGCCACGAGTTGGATACGACGACCGCTGCCGATGCTTGGTCTCAGGACGAGAACGATGACCCAGAGATGGAGATGATTCGGGAGATGGCGCTTCGCAACCTACGCTTGACCGATCGGGTGGATGACAATGACTGGTTCAGCCGGGCACAGTCCGGAATTTCCGCCTTCGATATTGCTGATGAGGAAGAAGATTTCCAGTTCACGGTACCTGAGGCTTAGATTGCCAGCTTAACTCGTACCGATCGGATGAGGCCTACAAAAGGCTGGAATGTGCGATCAGATGAAACTGCAGAACTTCCTCTACTCGACTCGACGGTGTAGCCTTTCATTACTTGTACTCTGCCCCTTTTCTTTTTATCGATTGGTTCTGCAGGCAAAGAAAATTTGGGGAACGGAAAATTGGGAATACCCCGGTCATAGCAATTACGACGCTGCTCGGGAAGCAAGCGCTTGAAGGATTAGTCGTTGCTGCGAGCGCCGACATTCATTGCTTGAAGACCCAAGTTGGCACTTTACACGGAGCATGAGGCTGGGGCGTGTGTTTCATTGGGGCACTGTACTTTTTACACTTGGGCAACAAGGCTCCTTTCACTACATGTATTATGAGGCTTGGTCGATCACCGCGACAAAAGGGCCTAACAGGAGGAAACTTCCTATTTTGACATATGTAAGATTATTGGACTGCCATGCACCTCTACAAAGTAGACCGTGATCGATGACTTATCCTAACGCAACAGGAGTTGCGGTTGTGTCGCGATTTCGCCCGATTAGATTTCAGTTGTTGCTTCATCGCTGCGCTGTTGTGATGTCTGTGCATAGAGGAAGAAGCCACCATGGGCGCTGCCCAAGATGGAAAACAAAGCTGAACAACTCTGGGAGCGAGCATACATAATGGTTTTCCCATCGCGTGCCCCAGCTATTTACTTTTATCCCGTCCGTCCGTCCGTCCGCAAGACCAAGCCCAGACCCTCCCTCTTCAACGCTGTTCCTTCTGCCGTAGTGTCGTCTCTAAAAATAAAAATAATGACCAAAAATGAAACATCGCCGTTTGCGGATCAGGTGTTTGTCACCTAATCCGTACCGGCCAAGCAGCTGCCTCGATTCTGCTTGATCGCATGCAAATGAGCCAGTAACAATCGCCGACCTATTTTGTATTCTCGACCAACGGCCGATGAGGCATGTTCACGTGCGGGAATCTCTTTTTTGTTTTTTGGCGGCCACTCCCGCCCTTCTCTCAAATAAACTCCAATGTCCCTGTGGTCGTCATGATGGGCCAAGTACTGTTCGACACCGGTTTCAAGAAGCTTTCCTCGGCGTCAGGATCAAATGAGGCGATGCTGTCATGGCTGAACAAAGTCAAGGAAAAGGGGAACATAGCACTCGGGCAGTTCAATAGTTCCCCGCACTTCGGGAGCGGCCACCATCACATGAAACGAGAAGGAGAGTAAAATAACGAGGCCAATAGTCCAAAACTCCGTACCTGTGCCAGTCGCCATGCTATTGAAAATGAAAAGCCAAAAAAAAAAAGAAAACCAACAAATTAACAAAAAAAAAGTCGAAGAGATTGGTGAGAAGTTTCGACTTATTTTAGTGCTTCGAGGTCGGCCGCAGACACCAACAGCGCCTGCGGTGCCTGGAATGGTCCAGGTGACGACCGGAGAGAAAGCATCGTTCGTGGCAGTTCTCGGCGCCCAAATGTGGTCCTTGGGCTCCGGAATGGCGCATCAATATACCAGTGTGGAAATTTTAGAGACGGCCTCCACGGCTTCGCTGGCTGCCGCCGGGCTATGGTCACTCGTCGGTGGCGTAAAGATTCTGATTCAGGATCTTGTTCATGGTGAACATGTGGACGCGGTCCTGTTTGAAGACAGCACGCATTGGCTCGTCGCAGCGAATCTGGCGTTTGTCATTGGGATCCTGGAGATCCCTTTCTTTGACGTATTCCCAGATTTTCTTGACACACTGCGGACGTGACAGCTGGGTCTCACCAAGAAGCTCGGACAAGGGTGCGGAAAGTATCATCGGTTTCTGGGCGTGAAGACAAGTTAGCGCGCAAGGTAGGTCCGCCAATGTGCACGATCATTTCCGGGGGAACATACGTGGAAGCCCCCGTTCCGCTTCGGCTCCTTCTTGGATTCACTACCACTGGCGAGATCGCTATCATCATCGGAGTTTATCTTGGTCTTGCTCTTCTTCTTACGAGACTCGCCCTTCTTCTTGGTGGGGGCCTTCCGCCTGGACGCACCACCGCCACGAGTCGACCTGGCGCGCCCGTTTTCCTCGGCTTGTAACCTGGCAGCAAAGGCGGCGTCATCCTCTACAGACGTGCTTTTCTTGTGCTTCTTCTTGGGCGGGGTGGAGGCAAGGTCCGAAACATCAGAACCATTGACGTTCTCGTCAGGGTCCGGCCTCTTCTTGGACGAGGCCGGGGTGGATGTGCCGGAGCCGTTGTCTCGTGCCGAGCCGTTGGTCGCAGGCGCCGCGGCGGCGGGCACGGGCTCGATGGTCCCCGTGACGGCGTTGTCAGCGGCCACGCCGTTGCGCTCCGAGTTGACCTTGTCGAAGCGCGCGAGGATGAGGTCGGTGATGGCGTCCTGGGAGCCAAGTGCGTCAGCACCGCAACGTCTCATGGCACGCGCGAATGGACGGAAGGCGGGGCGCAGAGGGCGCGAGATGGGGGCGGAGACTCACCTTCTCGGGGGTTATGTCGTGGTCTACGCGCGCTTGCAGGCCCTTGCGGATCCGCTTGGCGGAGACGGTGTTCAGGTCGCTGTGGGCCAGGATATCATCGATGACGAGGGTGTAGGATGCCTCGACCTCGGGCGGGACTAGAAGGGAGGGGCGTCGTGTGAGCGGAGAGGGAGCGGAGAGGGAGCGGGTCGGCCAATTGAGGGTGAGGGAGCACGTACGAGGCATGGTTGCTGGGGGTGGAGCGGGCAGGGTCTGCGGCAGGGCAGCAGCGCGGGGGCGCTGGAGGCGGGCAGGAGCTGGGCGGAGGATTTGCGAAGATGGTCGGCGGCGAGGCTGGCGTGGCAGCGCTTGCAGACGGCAGAGCGCGGCGGTCCTCGCAGCGGACGGCGCGTGGGACGGGAGGGTGCCGGCGCAGCGCCGAGCTCGTGGGGAAGCTGGAGAAGCTGGGGCGAGCACAGCAGCTGCGGGCGGACGGGCGCGGAGCTGGGGCGGGCAGGCGTCGGACGTCACACGGGCGGGCGTGCACAGCGGATGGGAGGTGGATGTGCGGGCGGACTGGAGCTGTCGATGTCGATCCGGAAGAGGGAATCGTGATGCTGGCGGCCCTGACTAAGCAGCTCTAGCTGGCCGCTGGCCGCTCTACCTAGCTGGCCGCTCGCTGCTCCCATCTTGTCTGTCTCACACACTGCGCCGTCACGCGCCGGTTCCTGCAGCCCGCGCAGCCCGCGCAGCCCGCGCCGTCCGCATCAAGCCACTGCCGCAGCCTGGTCACTTGCACTGTGCATTCATGCTGTCACTGCCAGAAGACGCCGTCCACCAAACCAAGCTCCCAAAAACACGTGCCCCCAGACGCCCGACTCCCGACGCTATGCAACCCCCGATGCCAGCTCCCTCCCTTCACATGACGCCGCAGCCTATGCCGTACATTGCCCGCTCGACGTCCCGCTTGACCACGAACCAGTCCGCCCTGCGCTCGGCGAACTCGTACACCTCCTCGGTCCGGAAGATGCCGTGGTACCGGTCGCCGTCCGCGATGACCGTGGCAATCTCCTTCGCGTCGTTTGCCGAGATCAGATAGATCTGCGTGAGCTCCCGCAGCGCGCTGAAGTACTGGTTCAGCGACTTGTTCCGCAGTGTCACAATGTACGAGTGGTACGCGTTCATGTCGCTGTCAACGTCAGATCCAACCTGCTCCGCAGCCGCCCGCCCGCCTGCCTTACCTGATAAGCTTGATGGCGCCGTCGATGCTGATGCGCTGCCGCTTGATGTGCTTGCAAAGCGCCGTGAACAGCCGCACCCCCACCTCCTGGTTGAAGACGTCCAGCATCGTCTTGTCCGTGCTCCCCACCAGCATGTTGATGTGCGACGACACGAGCTCGATGATCCTGCGTGCCGTCGTGCTCGGCCCCACGTCCGACATTTGCGCCGCCGCTTCGAGCGCCGTGCCTGCCCCCGGGTTGAAGTCTTTCGGGTCCTGCGTCGTGGCGCAGAGATACTCTACCTCGTCCATCAGCACGTCGATGCCCTTGTTCAGCCCGGCCGCCACTCGCTCGTCCAGCATCTGCTCGAACCGCTTCTTCTCCTTTGCCGCCTGGCTGAGGAAGTCGTCGCTCTCTGCAAGCTTCGTTGCTACCAACTCTTGCTGGTAGAACACATCCACCATCTGCTGGATCAAGTCTCCCACATTCACCAGCTCCAGGAACGTGACCAATGGTTGGACTCCCGGCTGGTCATGCTCGCTGACCTCCCGCGGGTTGTATTTTGAGAGATGGTCGATGGCCTTGTCGAATCCAACCTTGATGTGACCGGACCCAAGGATTTGCAGCAGCGCAACGAATATCACTTCGCACTGCTCCTTCGACTCGGCGCCTGACTGGCCGCCTATCGGCACCATCAGAGCCACGCGCTCAAGGCTGCCCTTGGCAAGGTGGACGAGGTTCAGCGCCACTTCTATGCTGAAGAGCGACTTGATCCCCTCTAGGCGGGAGTTCATGATTGCAGCCTTGGCCGAAAGCTCCGACGTGGGCGCCATTGACCCGGGGCGCGGGCTACCGGAGCGCTCAATCGGCACGGGCGTGGATGACCTCGATTGGCTCTTTATGCTGCCGCTGTCTCCATTGACCGATATCTGGTCCACCGGCTTGTTTGAGGCAAAGGGCATGACGCTGACCGGCATCATGATAACCTTCTTGAACGAAGTAAGGAAGTCTCGCTTGGCCACTTGTCGGTTGACGTTGGCCATAAAGAACGATTCAGTCGATGCTTCTTGGTCCTGTAGCCGCTTCTCCCACGCTTCCACGTCGGAATTGGCCTTGTCCTTGAAGTAATCAAGTTCGTCCTGTAGATACAGGTCGATGTGCTGCTCGAAGCATCGTGCTACGACGCGGTGCGCATCCTCCTTGAAAGTCGCCTCGGATGTTTTGGTAGACTGCAGTGAAAGCTCGAAGCGTAGAGCCTGTTCGAAGAGTCCAGAGGTCGCCGTCAAGTATGATTCGATGCTGCGCTCGTGGGCCTCGTCGAGAAGCGGGTTGATGTACTCCGAAACAACATCTTCGCCTATTCTTTCCAGAAACGGTATCATGACATCGACAGACGGCGGAAATACTCGATCGATGAGGGAAGCTTGCTCGTTCAGCGCCGTTGCCAGGCTTTCGAAGAATTTCTGGGAAGGCTTGAGTGATATGCTATCAGCCGAGAGGCCACTACCCAAGCAGTCCAACGGATCTCCCAGCCTTTCTTTGTGGAGCATTAGAGGATGGTTGTGTATGAAGCTGTCGATGGCTGCCGCACCACCGTTGAGCGTGACTAGAACCTGGGCATATTTCTTCATCCGACCATCGATGTCGTGCGCCTCGTAGCCCTGCTCGAATTCTCGAAGAGCAGCATTCTCGAACAGACCCATCATGGTATCGAGCCTCTCCTCCCGCTGCCAGCAGCCTTGCGCGAAGTCGCTCCGGGCAAAGACCTTGATCTGTGCCAGCATCTTTGCCTGCTGCTCGGGATCTCTGTACACCCTGAACAAGACTGGATCCATATGGCTCCTCGACCGGGCCAGGTCGAAGTAATATGGGGCCAATGATCCATAGATTTTCCCGTACTCAAGCCGTGCGAAGCCACGGGCCGAACAGACGTTGGACAAGACGTTGAGCGCGAACTCGGGATCCCGGTAGCTCGTGGTGGAGGGGTCGATCGGGCTAAAGCCGCTGTCCATGGTGCCTTGGCGCGCACGGAGGGGGAGCTCATGCGAGCTCCTCAGCCGGTCCTCCTCCACGCCAGCGTCGAAAAGAGTGGCTCCACCACCACCACCACCGGCAAGACCATTCACGCTGCCATTGATCATGGCTCCTGTTCGCAGCGCCTCTTCCGCCTCTCGTGATCGCTGTGCCTCGAGCTTTCTTTTCATTGCATCTTCGAAGCGCTTCCTCGCCTCCTGGTCGTTCCAGCATCCCATGCTCTTGAGCCGTTGTATCCACCGGCTATCGTCGTAGACCATCTCTCGCATTCGTTTCGAGGTGCGGGCGAAGCGGATCATGTCGGGCACGGGAAGGTAGTCCAGAATCGCGGCGATGAGTTCTGCAGTGCATCAGAGGAGGGCAGGCGCGCGCAGGGGGCCCAGGCGTACCTGCTGGAAGCACCGGCTTGGTGCTGACCATGGACGTGACGCGCAGCGACGAGAGGACGTCCTGGCGGGACGCGCCCACTACGGACTGGCGCGCGAAAGAAGACATGGTTGGAAGTCGGGTGAGAGCGCGCGGGGTTTAAACCATAGCTTGCGGGTGGTTGGTGACGACTCCGGAGCGCCGGGCGAGAAGCTGGGCGAGGAGGGAGGAGGTTCAGGTGTGTACGAGGTTGCAGGTGTGTGAGGGGAGCTGGCTGCTGTCTGGGGAGCGCCGGAGGCCCCCCGCTGGGGGCAGCAACGCCATCCACCAGCCAATGGGAACGCCGCCCTGCCAACCATGGAACCTGGCCATGGCAGAGAGCATGCGATTTCCGGAAGGCAACCGCTCGGTACCGACTCCGCTTTGGTGTGCGTGAGCCACAGTGCTGTGCGGTGCAGGCTGCCTTCGCGGGCCTCGGCGATGCTCCCCGCCGCCGGTTGACATCAACTTAGCGGCTTCGCAGCATACGCTGTAGCCGGGGTTGTTGTAGAACGCATTCACATTCGTCGTCATTTATTGTACATTTTAACTGCCGCGCACGCACACGGCGCTGAGGAATGCTGTCCTCCGGCATCCCCGTAAGGGCCGTTGCCCGGTGCATGTGCTGCTAGAACAAAGCCTCTGCGGGCAACTTCAACCACAGACGCAGTCTTTCCCGTGGGTTTCCCGCTCAAGCCGCACGTTCCGCTCGTGCCCGCTCAGTGGCTGAGAGTGCTCCTTCCCTTCGCCTTTCTCCTCTTCAGCAAGGCCCTTCCCTTGCGTGTCCGTATCCGACTCAGAAACCCGTGGCGTCTCTTGCGCACTAAGTTGGTGGGCTTGTACGTGTCTCTGGGGCCATTCCGCACTTGGATGCCTTGCAAGGCTGGGTGCGACGAGACCTTGGGAAGCACGTCGGGCGCGTCTGCGGCTGCGGGCGAGATGTAAATGGGTTGCGTGGTGGCGATGGCGCCGCTGGTAGGGGACAGTTGCGGCCTTCTGAGGGAGAGTAATGAGATAGACCGGACCCTGGGCTCTGTCAGTAGATGCGCGAGCATGAAGTGCATGCAAGATCGTCCATACTGTTGGACAGCGGCGAATGTGGGCCGCAATGCCGATGCCGGCGGTGCCGCCACAGCAGGGCGCGCAATCGCTCGTACGCAGCGGATGCACTGCATTTCGAACGGAGCGGGAGGGCAAGGTTGGCGTGCGCGGTGGTGAGGGCAGGAAGCCGCAGAGCAGACCGAAGCTCGTCCAGCCGACCTGCAGCAAAGGCGGTGGCAGAATTTTTTCTAGACTTCTTCCCTCCACGGGCAAATTCCCGCAACAACCGCAACACCCGGACCGTCTCTTCTTTCCCTCTTCGATTTCTCCGAGATCTTCGAGATGAGCCTCAAAGCCTATGCCCCGCACGTTACTCTTGGCAGCAAGCCGCTCTCCACCGGTGCCGCCCAAGAACTCATCGCGAACTATCTAAATGAATCCGAATCCAATTCGTACCTCCACCCGGATGCGATTCTGACGGCATCCAACGTACAATACCCCCTGTCCGGTGGTCCCCAGGGAGGGGTCACTATGCACGACCTGCGACGGGTCGAAGCTGGTTTGAGGGGCGAGGTGCTCAAGCCCGAGGTCCCCGACGTGTCTGACGACATGGTGCTGGACGAAATGATCGACGACACGAAAAAGCGCATGCAGGCCGATCAGGAACAACAGGAGGATGGGATCGAAGTGGGCGAGATCGGCCAGCGCACAACCGCCGTTGTTGAGGGTGGAGACATTCCCGAGGTTGTTGAAGAGGGTGGCGGAAAAGCACTCGGCAAGAGTAAAACCGATAAAGAGGCTCGCAAAAAGGCAAAGAAAGAGCGCGAGCGCCAACAGAAGCTCGAGAGGGAGGCAAAGCGAAAGACGCACTCTGAGGCCTAATTACCCCCGCCCGGGATCATGGACCACAGCCCCCGAGCGACATGTTTCACGGACGTCAGGCGCAAAGCAAGGAGAAATATACTTGAATTCACACGACCAAGTGCCTCACGTGGCGAGACCAATTGCGGAGGAAGTCCTGCTCGTCATCTACATCCTACCAATCGAACGCCGGTACATGCATTTCCCACTCTATGGCATTTTCCAAGGCACCGTCGCCACAGGCTTACAGCTCGCGGTCAGCGGCCTTCGTGGGCTTCTCGCTATCATCGGTTTTCGATGCCTTCTCGCCTTTGTAGCCAATCGCCCTTAGTCTTTCGGTTAGGATGGGGTGCGAGTAGTGGAAGCTGGAGTACATCCAGTCGGCATCCATTGCTGACAAATTCTGAATCTGAAGCTTGATGAGCGATCCAGCCAGCTCCTGGGTGTACCCCTGCTTGACTGCAAACGCATCTTAAACAGGATGTTAGCGGCAGAAATTACCTTCGGTGGGGTGTGGACATACCAGCTTCGAACTCGAATTTCCTGGTCAGGATGTTCATCAAGAGCTTGATGACCGAGTCGGTCGGGCCCAGGACCTCGTTGAACAGGAGAAAGCCAATGAGGATGGGCTGCTCGGTGTGGAAGCCGAAGGACTCGAAGAGCGAACGGTTGTTGATGAAGACCGAAAAAAGGGCGAACATGTAGAACAAATGGAACTGGCTGATTCCGAGCAGCTTTGTTGTGTGACCCATGCTCCAGTGCCCGAGCTCGTGCGCCAAAACCGCTTCGACCTCCTTGTTGGAACTCTTCTCGAGAAGTGTGTCGTAGATGACAATCTTCTTCTTCCATGGCAGGCCAGTGAAATAGGCATTGCTGTGGGCGCTCCGCTTGCTCCCGTCGATGACTTGAAGCTCGGTAAGAGGGAACTTCAGCTTGGCCGCGAGAGCCTCAACGCCCTCCTTCAGAGGGCCGGGCTCAAGAGGAGACAGCTTGTTGAAGAGAGGCACAATGAGGATCGGGTAGATGGTGATGGCGGAAACCTGGACGGCAAGCATGAACATCCAGATGTAGTAGAAGAAACTGGTACCGGTCTTCTTGATGATGGCCAAGAAAGCGCTCATGATGGGCACGCCGAAGACAACGCCAAGAGCCTGGCCTTTGAGCATGTCCGTAATCCATAGCTTGACCGTCAACTTGTTGAAGCCAAACTTCTCCTCCAGCACGAAGTTCTGGTAGTATGTGAAGGGCAAGCTAAAGATGGTGTCGATCAGGCTGAAGGCGAAGAGGAACAAGAGCGAATGGCCAATCTCTCCCGAGATGAAGGACGGAGCGAAGCGAGCAAGCCAGACCCCGGTCAGAGCCCAGATCTTGGGGTACCAGTTGTACTGCACTGTTGCGAGAGACTTGAGCTGGCCGAAGAAGGAGGAGACGAAGCTAAACTTGGCCTTGGCGCGACCGTACGCCTGGCTTTTATCGAAGGTGTCCTGGTTCACTTCATTCTCAAGGGCCTTGGGGCGCGCGGTACGCTGATAGACGCCGAATTGGCGGTACAGAAGCCAGTTTTCGAGGAGGAACTGGCCAACAGAGAAGCCCAAGACGAGATTCTTCCACGGGAAGAACGGGCGGTCCAGGAACCGGGCCAGGCGCTGGGACTCGGTAAGCTCATGTCACTGCGAAACGAAAGGGAGCCGCACCTGTAGCAGTGCCTGGATCATTGTTCCGGTAGCGGCAGCAAGTCGACGGGTGGGCACAGTGCAGGTGCTCCGGCGCTGCTCAGGCTTAAGAGGACAGACAGCGCTTGGGGCCGCACGAGTCACGTAGCCAAGACATAGGGCTGACACTCCGACCCGCCGTTTCCACGGCACGTGCAGGCCCCACTGCCAGCCGGTCCAAGGCCACGAACGCTTGTCACGGCGGCTTGGAACGCGTGGGCTTCACTTGTTGTCTGCACCGCACAGGCATGGAAAAAATAATACTTCGCCTCCGTCGTGCTCTGCTGTCGGAAAGTGTGAAGAATTCGCCGCCTGCAAACGCTGCCAAAACAAAACGAACGACGAAGCCATCCTCTGCCCATTTCATAAGAGAGCATACGCCAGACACCTCCCCTTCGTACCTCTACCGAAGGAAACCTCATGACTCCGTGACACACTGGACGATAAGCGAAAGACATTAATGGACCGCCAGACCCTCCGACCAACAGCAGAAGAAAAAGCACCGAGAATGGTTCATGACCGCATCCACCAGCTCCCCGGTCTGTGAGATGAAAAAAGCGTCAAAGTCCAGAGAAGACAAGATATGCATGCGAGACAGCAGGAGAAATAAAGAAAAAAAGAAACATGAAATATTGCGGTCGTTGGAAAGGTAGCAGATCAGGCTGGGTATAGTTAAAGGGCGGCCTCGGGCAGTCGATGCAAAGGGACCTAGAAGGATGAAGACGAATGCCAGCATGACCCCATGGGTGGTGAGAGAGAAAGCTCAAGACAAATTCTATGCAGGACTTCTCCAGAAAAGGTGCTTCTATCACGGAGGACTTCAGTAGGACGAATTCCACCCAGCATCCAAGATGCCTTCGAACCTCGGTGTGGCAGGACGCAAGCCTTCTCAGTATCCGTCTTGTCCTCGAGCTTGTCGTCTTGCCCGCGAGTTGTGGTCATAGCCGAGTACTTGGCGGCCCCTCAACAGCCCCGCAACACGTCTGGTGGCAAGCTACCAGCAATGTTCTTCACACGGGCAAAAGCGTATGTTTCAAGGTCCACCCACTTCAAGAAGGCACAGAAGTCTGTTGCTGCTGCTGCTGCTGCTGCTGCTGCTGGGCGACGACCTCGCGTGCATAAAACTCGACCAACATGGTCCCGTAAGCTTCCATCTCTTCAAGCGGCACGGCT
Organism: Diplodia corticola; assembly: GCF_001883845.1. Lineage (NCBI taxonomy): Eukaryota > Fungi > Ascomycota > Dothideomycetes > Botryosphaeriales > Botryosphaeriaceae > Diplodia > Diplodia corticola. The sequence continues at coordinate 150,365 of NW_017971517.1, forward strand.
AGGCGGAAATCGTTCAACAAGAGGAACTGGAGTTCAAGGTGGTTCAATTCTACAAGCGGCAATCCGCCAACCTAAAATTTGTCAGTTCGCCCTACGGCTTTCCGGTCGGATTGGCAGGCTTACCTTGGCGTATCTCGAGTTCGTATAGAAAATGTCCGAAAAGAACTTGCTTGCACAGGTCACACCGGCTATGACCAGACGGTGGATGTTGAAGCTATCAACGACAAAGAACTGAGACAGGTTGTACGGATCACACTCTAGAGGGGGGTCTATCTGTTGGGGAGGCGATGGCGGATGGTCTTCCTTGATAGTGGCATCGCCTGGCTTAGCCGGCTTCCCAAGCGAGCCCGATGGCGGAGGCGTTGCAGCTTGGACCTGCTCTGGCCGCGGCGATGATCCGCTAAGTGTAGTTCCGGATATAGAAACGGAACTCTTCCGGCTTCCGTCGCTGGCGGCCACGGAACGCTCCAAGGACTGTTGGTTGGCCTGGCGGAGGCTCTGCATCAACCCGGAGTTTACGCGCTCCGTCATACGATCGAAGTAAACCAGCAGGCTGAGAAAGACTTCGTATGTCGTGGGGCAGTATTTATGTATGCGGGTGAGATAGCTCAGGATGGAGATTGTGGGCACGTTCTTGCCATGGAAAGCAAGAACGCTGGTTGTCTGCTGGCTGAGCCCAGTGGTACCCTCAGGAGGGGGTATTTGCCGGTGCAGATGCTCGTGCTGGCGGTCATTGGTGGTGGTGATCTTGGTCAAGAGACCTGCCACCATTTCTATGATATCCGACACGGGCATCTCGCTGATCTCATACTGCGGCCCAGCCTCATTGGGATTTTCACGTGCGCGACGCGCGGCGCGAGTCTGCGAAAAAGGGCTGGTCTCATCGGCGGCGAAGCTCTGGATGTGAGACAGGCTTTTCACCTTTATCCGTTTCGGCGAGGCGGCGGTCCGCGGCGAGGCCTGGGCCGAAGATGGGGCCGACGACGACGGCAGCACGGCGGGGCGAGGAGCCGGCGGGACAGCGACGGCCTGGGTAGGCGTCTTCTGCGACGACTGCGGCTTGAAGCGCGGGCTCGGTGGGGGCTGCGAGGGTGTCTGAGATGGATTGTAGTGCTGTGGCACGGCGTCCGACATGGGCGTGTCGACGGGCGCAGAGGCAGTGCGCGAGACGTGATGGTCGTTGTGCGACGGCCGAGAGGATGTCGATCGCTGAGACTCGTGCGGCTGGTGGTGCGAGTGCGCGGCGGCACCGAACATGGTTTGGTAGGGAAAGGAGTGGTTGACCACGTCGCTGCTCGTAATCACGATGGAGCCCATACCAGCGTGTTGAGGCGGGAGGACAAAGATCTGGCCGGCAACGGAATGTCAGCAAGCCTCAGACTAGCAACGGCGGGCTCGAATCTCGTCTGTGGGGAGGGGCGGTCAACGCTCGATGCAGGGGGGTGCGAGTGGAGTCGCCGCGAGCAAAGCTTCGGGCACGTCTCACGTACTTGGCGGCGAGGCGCGCCAGAGCGGGAGAGCGACGGCGAATAAGCGCGCGGGGCCCGTGGCTTTGCCTGTGACGTGCTGCGGCGGCGAGCGTCGGGTGGAGAGAAGGATGGCAGCCGCTGGAGGTGAAGGGCAGGGCTGCGATAACGAAAGGAGCCGCGTCGCTGGGCGCAACAACGCCGGCCGACGTGCTAGGGGACAAGAGCCGGACCCACGCTTACCTTGAGATGGGGACGTGCGAACGGTTGGCCGCGAGGACGAGGAGGGGCGCAGCAACGAGCGGCGGGAATTGGGTGGATGTGTTGTGGTGTTGCAGAGAGGCCGTGGCGCTGCGCAGTCTCTTGTTCGAGGGAAGCCTTGAACTGGTGGGCTGCGCTTCCAATTTGCCAGGGTCGTCGTCACAGCCAGCGCCGGGCGCCGATCCCCGTGTGCACCACTTCGACGCCAGTCTGGCTTCCCTTGCGCCCGCGTCGCAACCTTCTCCGCTCTTCCAGCGGCAAGCTAATAGCCAGGTGCGCGCTCGCCCGGTTCTACGTCTCGCCGGTCGCCCAGCTACGACCGCGAAGCCCCCGTGTCTCGAAATTGTTGCTTCCATGTCTTGGGTATGACGCCACCCGGCTTGCCATTGCTTACGAAGTCTACGCTACAGCATTACCTGCGCCAACCCGGCCTCTATCCTGGCCCACATCAATCATGCTGTCATTCCCACTTAGTTGCCTGTCTACGTTTGCCTGCCAGGGCCGCGGTAGTCCTGGTCCGGCAGGTACAGGTGCCGCTGTGCGCCATTCGCCGTCAACACCACCATGCGGATCACACCGCCAGAGCTGCCGTCCCACTTGATGGCCTCCCGCAGCGCTCCTTTGACGAAGTTCACGCCCTCTTCCTCCGTCATGCCCTCCCTCCAGTTTGCATCGCAGTAACCATAAATGTACGTCGATCCAGAACCGCCAATGGAGTAGGCCTGCTTGTGTAGAGAGCCGCCGAGCGGAATCGCGTAGACTTGGCCGCCGTGGCGGGGATCGTAGCCTGCAATGATCATGCCCGCGCTATGCCACCGTCAGCCGGGAATCGGCTCACCAATGTGTTTGTGACGCACCTCAACATGTCCTTGTTGTCGTAGCAAAGCTCCTGGAACAGCGCCGCAGCCGTCTGAGTCGTCGGCCTCTCATTGTTCATGATACCGTACATGCCCAGATGGTAGTGGACGATGTCAGCAACGGCCTGTGTGTCGGCGGCCGAGCCGGAGCGGCAGCACCATATCGTGTCGTGCACCTGCGTGAGCTTGTCGGTAACACGGTTGGCAATGTAGGCGCCGGTCGTCGTCCGGCTGTCGGCGCCAAGAATCACACCGTCTTTGAAGTTGATGGCCATGCTAGCATCGGTCAGCGCGGGCGTGGTGGCCGAAAGCAGAGCATCTGTGGACGTACATGGAGGTTCCGAGGCTGGAGCACGGATTAGCAGAAGAATCTTCAGGGGTGTGCAGGTTGGGACGCACTTGACCTCGCCCTTCTTCAGGTGGTTCATGTCGACGTGGATGCCATCTGATGTCCGTTAGCTGCTGGAGCTGGAGCTGGAGCTGGAGCTGCGAGAGCTTCGGGCGGGAGGCGGCTTGCCTTCACCTAGCGCTCCGGACGGCTGCGAGATCATGGCGGCGGGGTGGGCAGAGGGCTGTCAGGGAGGTGGTCGACGCCGGCGGGGTGCAGAGGAATGATGTCGTGGAGGGGGGGAGGTCGATGGGGTGGATGGTTGGTGTCGGCGGAGCTGCCACAGAGCTTCACTGGAGTTGCGTGCAGGCCAGGCACCCAGGCCACCAGGCTCCGCGCGTAGGCTGGTGCCTCCCGCCGCCGGCGTTTTCCGGCCGTGCGTGCGGCGGCGCCTCTGAGCGTGCACGCGACGATCGCTGCCTTCTCGCGCCCCCACAAATGCGTTGATCTTGCTCAACTCCTGACGGGCCATAGGTACATACATGCCCATGACCGCGCCTGCTGCTGTCCGCCGTCGTTTGCGCCTGCCTCTGTCCGCCCTTGCTCGCTCTCCCCGGGCAGCCGCGACTCATGACCTGGAGATCGCTGTTCCGACTCTCAGGTAGCTCGACGCCGGCCACCAGTCCTCCGCCCTCCTCGCCCACCTCGCCCACCACGCCCAAGTTGTCGCACCACAGTTCGCGCGCGTCCGCAGACTTCGACGCCGACGCATACTCGGCCATGGACTCGGTCTTCTCCTACCTGCGAATTCCCATCCTCGCCTCCACCGGCCTGGCCACCGTTCTCAGCGGCGTGCTCTACTTCAAACAAAAGTACGCATCCAGTCCGCCGCGCGCTCAATGCGCCCCGCAACTCGGGACACTGCGCTGACCTGCACACACCCAGTGATATCATCTACCCCCGCAACATCCCCCCGGGCGCGCGAACAGATGTCCCTCGACCCACCCAGTTCGGCATCTCGGATTTCGAAGAGCTGATGATCCCCACTCCTGACGGCGAGTCGCTGAGCGCCTTCTTCATCCGCCCCGCCAACAAGCAGCATGCTCGCAACATCACCTTTCTCATGTTTCACGGCAATGCCGGCAACATTGGCTACCGGCTGCCAATTGCGAAGATCCTGGAGGCGGAACTCGGCTGCAATGTCCTAATGCTGCAGTACCGCGGTTACGGCCTATCCACCGGCACGCCCAACGAAAAGGGCCTGACGATCGATGCGCAGACCGGTCTGGACTACATCAGGCAGCGCGCAGAGCTACGCGGTACGAAGATTGTGCTCTACGGCCAGAGCTTGGGCGGAGCCGTCAGCATTGGCCTTGCTGCGAGGAACCAGGAACAGGGAGATATTGCCGGCATCGTTCTCGAGAACACATTTCTCAGCATCAGAAAACTAATCCCCAGGTGAGTGGCTGCTTCGTTTCCCATTACTCTGCCCTTCTGGTTGCTGACAATGCCAGCGCTTTCCCGCCCGCGAAATACCTTGCCCCGTTGTGCCACCAAATTTGGCCGAGCGAAGACGTGATGCCAAGGATCAAAAACATGCCCATTCTCTTCCTCAGCGGCGTGAAGGACGAGATCGTGCCGTAAGTGCCCCGGGTGCGGAAGCTGCTTCGGCGTCTAATCAGTAGCCTTGGTGTCAGACCGTCACACATGGCCAAGCTTTTCGACCTTTGCGTTGCCAAAGCGAAAGTCTGGCGCGAGTTCCCCAACGGCAGCCACAACGACACGGTGGCGGAGCCCCTTTACTTCGAATACATTGAGGACTTCCTCCGCAGCCACGTGCTTTGCAAGGCCAGTCCGGAGAAGACTTCGCATGCCAAAGTTTGAATTCAGCACCCCCTCCCACCCGAGCATTGTTACTCACGATACCCCTGAGAATGGCGTTGCATTTCTCATAACTGCAGCACCGGCGAATGGCCGGCTTTCGGAATTTGCCAAGCGTTTAGGTCCGCATGAGTGTTTCTAACTCTACGATGTTGGCTGGACTCTGCGCGCACTAGGAGGGCATGCCGGAGTGATCGGAACAAGACGGGGCCGTTGCTTCGGTGCATTCCTTCTGCACAATATGCCGAGGTCTCAGCAGCCCCAATTTCTCGGCAGCGCTTGGAAGCGTCTTCGGATCGAGGGGCGCTAATATCATCCTCCACGGTGCTTTGAGATGCATGCGCCGAACGAAGCGTGAAGACAATATCAGATGGTGTCCAAATTCAGGGGAATGGCCGACTGGCAAGGACATGTTTCCCATTGTAGCGGTGGCTGAGACTAGCAGAACACCGAGCTATCGCAATTTGACATGTCGGGCAATGATCCCCGAGCAAGCGTCGGAAAGGGCGCGTTATAGCGCTGGCAGAATCACTAAGAGTGCGAAGGGCATGAGGGCTTGGGTGGAGATTTGATGCATCCGAGGGAATTCTGGAAGTAATTTGCGGCAATGCCGATCCAACCACAGTCAAAGGATCGACGGCGGCGATATAGCAAACAACCGGGCCGAAGTGCAGGGCCAGGCCCGGCCCGACGCAAGAGTGCCAATGACGTTGAATCTCTGCAGTACTCATGAGGCGAGCCGGAATGGCAGTTGTCACTGGTCGTTGTGCTGGTCGCTATCCATCGAGTAGAACAGGACGACGTTTGCTGACCCGATTGGGTAAACGCCGCAGGGGCGTGGTAAATCTCGCCCATCCGTTTCGCCGAGTTTTGTTTCGCTCGCTGACAGGGAACATGACGAAACGTATCTGATGACATGGCCAGGCTGTCTTCCACCTCGCTGTCAGGCAATGCGTGGTGTTGGGTTGCGTGAATGCAACCCTGGCTGTGATTCGCCGCTCTCGACGAACACGCACGTATGCATTGCTCTTTTCCGAGCGCGTAGGAAATTGTGTTCGACTACCGACCGGTGTCTGATATAAGCGCTTGCTCCTTTGAGCATAAGGAAGGTTGGTTGGAAGATCGACGCACGGATCTGGTCCGAATTCGAGAGATTTGGTGGCGCCATGTACCGAAATAACTTTTGCAACACAGGACGATTGAGTATGTCCACTGTTTATCAGGAAATGCAGGAGATCGGCGTTCTTGCTGTATGAATGCTGAAATCACTTCTCCGTTTGCAAACTCGGTAGCTCCTTGCTCGAAGAGATAAATGGCTATGTATGTTAGAGTCATCATGTATATCTCTTTGTCATGGGAATGGGGGTTGTCTTCCGCTGCTCCCCACTTCATATAGTCGCATCGCCAACGCACAAGTCTGTTTCGACGTGATTGCATCGTTGAAATGGCTCATGGGTCATTCCTACAAAGTAAGTGAACATCGACGGCCTAACTTTAGTTCTAGGAAAGAAGAGAAGTGGAGTAAGAGAAAGATCACAAAGAAACGAGAACTGCTTTATCTGTCAGCTTATATAACATTATCCACCCAAAAAGGCCTTAGCTCTACCCGCCTTGTGCAACAGGCTCCAGTGCAACAGGCACTACACAGGCCACACCTATGCCGGTTAGCCGTAAATTTTGAGCATTATGGCGCTGCTGGGTGTCTCGGGGGAAACGTAGAGGAAGCGATGTCCTGGAAAATGGCCACGATAGGAGTGATGGTAGGTTTCTCTGATTTGTTCTTTTGCCAATATGCAGTGCTGATCGCAAGCGCCGGACAGTGGGCGGCAAGGATCGGTCTCTGTGGTGAGGGGACCGGCGAATCAATGAGGATTGTGAAGGCTTCGTTAGCGGCACCTCTATATCTACTAGCAGTGATCCCTTTCATGGATGGGAGGACAGTACCCTTATTATCACCATACCTTGTTGGAATGATTGTGAGGTGAGGCGAGAGGAACATGGAGCACAACAAGTGTTCCAGGGCGAGGTAGACCTTGGTTGGCAGTGGAGAGAGAGATCTATCTATTCATTCTGAGAAAGTAAAAGCAGTGGTTCCAGGGCCCATTGAGAGTTATCAAGATCCTCGGTCGTGGATCGCAAGGGATAAATTGCATTCTACCAAACACGTCGTGGAAGTCCAGATCAGAACCATTTGCAGTAATCCAACACCCGTAAATGCTCCGACTGCCCACGATGAAAGAGTACAAAGACTCCCGCGAAACACATCAAAGAATGGTGAGACCTCTTGAGACTCACCGTGATTCCGCCTGCAAACCTCTGGAGCGCGAAAAAGAAATTCCAACCGATGAGACCACCAACGCCTTGCTCAATGCTTTTTCTTTTCTTGGAGGGAAGGGGAATCCAACTATGCCTCCGCCTTGATCATAAAAATCTCCTTCAGTGCCTGTGGGTCCATCGATGCCCTTTTCTTCTGGGCGATATACCGCTGCCGGACTGCAAGACGGCCTCCAGCAAAACCCGCGGTAGGTGTGCTGGTCCCGGATGCTGGGGCCGAAGTAGTCACCGAAGTAGTGGTGTCGTCTTCCGAAGATGAGCTGTCACTGCTTGACTCGGCCTTCTTCTCCTTCTTCTGTTTCCTCTTCTTCGATTCCTTCGCCCCCTTCCTGGCCAGTCGTTCAAGCTTGCGAGCCTTCTTGGCCTCCTTCCGTGTCATCTTGTCTGGCTTCTCTCCGGATTCCTTCCCACCAGCCGATGCAGAGGTCAAGTCAGCGGTGTTGGTAGAGGGTACCTCGGCTTCGGGTTTCTTAGATTTTCTCGACTTGGATTTCTTCTTGGCCCGAGTTTCGTTGTCATCTTGGCAGCTCGAATCCGATTCTTTTCTCTTCTTCTCCTTCAGCACCGACTCGCTTTCGTCATGCTCAGGCCGTTTCCGCTTCTTCTCGGCCGGCCGAGTCTCGGGCTGCCCGGCCTCGGCAACAGGCTGCTTTGCGGCAATGTCCTGGGTGACCAGGTTCTCGATCTTGTCACCCACCAGCAGACCGCCGCTGACGAAGCGGATGCCACCCCAGCGCTGGTTGGTGTAGACTTGAAGCTTCAGATCGCGGTGAGCGGACTCCTCCTTCTTAAGCTCTCCGTCGCTCTTGCCGTTCAGCCGGCCAAGCAGACCCTGGAGTGCGCTCAAGCCGAAGGTGTCGTTTTCCGCCTTTCCTCGCTTCGCGCCCAGACCGAGGGTATCGTCCTTCACGGCAACCCTGATGTGAGAGGCGTTGGCGGCCGTGTAGTGCGCGGCATGCTTTGCATCTTTGGCGCCGAGGAAAGAACCAGGGGACCAGCCCTGCTTGAGGAGGATCTTGTGGCCGAAGCGATCGGTCGACTTGCTCCAGTGGGTGTTGTTCGGGTCCGCCGAGATTTTCGTGCGACTGCAATCTGTCAGCTACAGAGCGGCAGGACGGCTCTGGAAGCGCGGCGTACTTCTTCGGCCCTGCGAGACCCATTGTGAAGGCTGAGCGGCGCGTCAACGCAGTACGTGCTAGAGATTGGAAATTTTGGCGCGGCGCCGGGACGACGGGCGAAGGCGGAGGTGCTCGGCGACCGGAGTTTGGGTTTCGCCGTCAGCTGGCTAGTACTACTACCTAGTACCTACCTCCCTAGTCCGTACCTAGAAATGTTCTGAGTGAGCGAGAGCAAGCACAACAGATCATCACCACAACCATAACCGCAACCTTGACAGTGGCTCTGCACCTTTGCCGCAATGCCCGCATCCTCCCCGCAACGACAGGGTCAAGCTTCTTCGCATCACCGAGAGTCAAGCCTGGAGGGTGACCTGGATGGCATGGTCAACGACATGTTTGAATCCGTAAGCCGCTGGTGGGGCTGAGTTTTGCACCTCACTCTGTTTGCATTGCTGCCACGTCCTACCCCTACTCCCGCCGGCTGACCACCGCTCTTCTTGATTGTCGTCTGTCGCAGCCGCTTGTATGTACATCTTGCCATTGACACGGGTGACGTAGACACGCCATCGCCGCGAGGCAAGGCGCACTGATCTCACGAACCACCACCATGCTCGCAAGGTCGAAGCCGCAGAGAGCATCAACAAGACCTTTGATGATCATGAGACGGATGCGTCAGTCGTCGGCACCTGTCCCTGTTCTCGCTCGTGGCGATGCGTGCTCACAATGCTCTCAGTCTCCAGCTCCGCAAGGCCCAGACTGCGCGCTTGGTTGGTCTCTTGAAGCGAAACGATGAGATTGAGCGCTGCATGGCCACAAGCGTCAAGACACTCGAACGCGCATACCTATCACGGTCCGCAGAGCTGAGGGCCGCGCTGGAGAGCCGCATTGCCGAGCTGCAGTGAAGAGACTCAGACTCGGCTCTTCAGCCACACAAATCCTTTTACGCAAAAGTGGAGATCAGGGGCCTTGCACTTCATTCCAAGACGACATCTTGCGCTCGTCTGCTCGTCAGAGGCGGGGTTGGTTTGTAACATTGCTGATCGCTGCTGATCTGACTCGCAATGGGAGGCTGGCAACCGAGGAAGGCGGGCCCAACCAGCCTGTAATGCACGTTGCCTCATTCTCGCACAGAAGACCGGGTCATGACACGGAGTGGTCCTTGAGTGCGCTGACTCTCGACATGCGTTTATTTGCTGGGTGCGTTTCAAGAAGATCGGGTAGCCATGCAGGGAGCCCAATGGCCCAAGAGGGGGTTGCAGCAAGCGAGGAACACCTAGGGAGAGCGGAACGGAGCAGTGTAGCGCGGTACGTGGCAGCCAAAGGGCAGAAAAATAAAGTCATGCCTGGACCAGCGCCGCTTCGACCAGATGTGAGAGGAGGGACGGGTTCCCGGCGGCTACGCGACAAGCCCGGCGAGACACGGGCGCTGCAGGCGTTCACGCGGGTCAACACCAAGCGACAGGTACCTCGTCGGCCTGGGCGCACGGTGGGCGCACGACGATAACGACAGCCTCCCCACGGCAAGTGATGCAGGCGCCCGCTGTGCCCGCAACGCAGGGTCGGCATGCCGCAAGCTCCGTGAGTGGGCCCGTGCGCGCAAGTGGGAGATTGACAGCTGAGTTTTTCTTTGTGGCCCGCGTCACATGGGATTTGGCGGGAAAGACGGTGGTGAGCGAGTCAGGCCGCCGTCGCGCGTCGGCCGTGTTTCGGCGGGCCTGCGGCGTGTGAACGTCTGCCCAGCCAGCAGAGGGCAGAAAGGCCGCCCGCAGCATGCGACCTTGCAGCGCCACAGCTTAGCTCCAGGGTTCAGCAGAGCAGGGTCCTATGGCCAAGCCCAGAGGTGGCGACGGCGGATCTAGGCCCCGCCCAAGGCGCTTCCGCGAATCACATCGCTCGCCTAGCACTTGCAGCAGCCTTTCAAACCACTCACCCACTGTCCCAGTAGCCAGCCCCGCGACCCAGACGCCTTGCGCTCAGCCCACCGTGTGTGTTGCCTCCTCACTTTGCCTAACGCCCCTCCCAGCGCCGTCGACAACGACGCCCGCTGGCCCGCCGGACGTGGCGCCGCGTTTCGCTGCCGGTTACACGCCGCACTAGGCGACTATGGTCCCGCTGCGTGCGTGCCATGGCCTGATTCAACAAGTGGATTCTTTGCTCGCCTCCTAGCGGCCGCCGCTTCCCTCCGCCGTTTGCACGTAGTACAGTGCGACTTGCTGATCCTTCTGGAAGCCCGTCGCCCTGTGTCGTAGGTTTTGCCGCCGTGGTACGCCAGAGCAACCTACCTATGCGTAGTGCATTTGCTTTTGCATCCCCGGGCCAACTGCGTGCTCAGAGTGACCTCGAGCCTCTCAGTCTCTCATGGAACCTTCGCGTCCTGCGCTCGTAGCAAAAGGACCCCGCCCCACCGCTGACTGGAGCACTTCGGACTTCGCTGGCCAATCTCGCTGCCGGCAATCCCACCGCCTTCTGTGCACGCCCGTGTACTCCACGCCTGGGTGAGTGCGGAAATAGGGATGCTCAATTTCGTAACCCATGCCGGGCGCCCTCGCTGCCAACCGGCTTTTCGTCGACGCCACTTCGTCATGGAAACGTGGTCAGACCTCTTGCGAGTTCCACAAAGCCACAATAGCGGTCCGGTCGACCCTCCTTTTAACTGCTTTTGCACTGGTGAAGGTGCTCCTTGCTTTGGCTCATATGGGGCCCGATCCACGAAGCATTGCGAGGGCATCTCGCGCCAGTCGACCGCCGTATTCTCGGCGACAAAGCATCAGTGGCAGAGACACTTTCGCGCCCATCGCTTGTATTGGCGGCCTTGTAAAACTTTTTTTTTGACCTCGTCTTGTCTGCTCGCTGATCTTTGGTCCCTTGCAAGATCGGACGGAGTTCCAATGGGGGCGCGATTGGTCCTGAAACTTGCATCATGGTGGGTTCGACGTGAGAAAATATCAAAGGGCTAGAAGATCATCGAAAGATCTAACGCGGGAGGAGATCCGAGCATATTAATCGCCATGTACCACGGGACTATAGGAAAACGAGATTCCCGTGAAAGAGAAGAGGTAGCGAAGCGAAACCACGGATGACTGAAAATGATTGGATAGAACAAACTAGTTACCTACAGAACATCAGTCCGTAACGGTATACATTAAATGACTTCCACAGTCACAGGACGTCATTAGAATCGTTGCTTTCGTGCGCTGACGAGGGGTGCGACACAAGAAAATAGGATCCTGACCCGGCAGGATACCGCTCTCAGGGGGAGCGAAGAGCGACCCGAGACATAAGGTCGTCTATGCGGTGCAATTACGGAGCTGCACCATAATCGAGATTGCACGAAGCCATCAGAGAGGCCGCATCTGCGGTCCACCCATTTGACTAGGCATCTGCATGAGAGGCATCGCGGAAGGCCCAGCAGCCGGGGGTCCTAGCCGGTGGAACATCTGGATGAGACGCTTTCCGACGCCTGGTTCAAGCTCTGTTCCGTCTCTTGCTATTTTCACTTCTCTGTTTGCATTCCAAGGATTTCGAAGTCCTCTCGTCCTGTAGAACGGGAGCCGGTTCGTTGAAATCCATTCAATCCTAAACGGCTTGCCCCAGGTTTGTGGCGTGTTAGTGCCGTCTAGTTCGACTGGTTGCACCGATCCATCCGGCTTGTTCTCTTCCTCTTCATCCTCGGAAAGGTCTGCTTCCCAGAATATGGTGCCGCGTGCGGAATCGTCGATGATGCGTCCTTTCGGTGCCCATTCCGTCGCAGCTGTGGGTATCGACTTTGGTGTGTCTGATGATTCTGAAGCTTGGGTCTCAGGAACAGAGTGTATTAGATCAATGCCGTTGTCATTGATAGAAGATGCCATGCGGGCATATCCAAAGTATTCGCCTGATTTGTTAGCGGAGAAAATCAGGTAAACGTTCTCGGCAGTCTGTCCGTAGTTAGCAGGTGGAAATTTTACCACATGTGGGCTAGGCTAGGAAAACTTACGTCGTAAGCTTTGTTTAGAGCGTCCTCGTTGTGTGACTGCGTCGCCCAGATACCATTACGAACACTGAGCTCCAAGTCTTGCAGTGTGAGACTCTTCACGACAAAGAACTTCTCTGCAACCTTGCCAGGTGGGCTATCTTCTCGAGGCTCTCCATCAACGTCGCCCTTCTCCTCTGTTTCGAAAACCGTATCGCCGTCGGAGGCAACAGGATTAGGAGGATAGGGCGATGTGCTCTGTTCAGGCGACTGACTACGTTGGCGGGGAACAGACATAGCAGACGGACCGGTAGGTACTCCAGAGGCGGGAGCAGCACTTCTACGGAGACGGCATACAAGTCGAACGCCATGGAATCGCGAATCGTGAAATCTGTGCATAGCAGCAGTGCAAGAAGCCTCCGTCTTGTAATTAACGAATGCGCAATTGCTCTTCGAGATCAGGAACAGGCTTTCTATGTCCTTGCTTGCTTCTCGGGAGAAGTGATCCTTGAGGTCTACGACAGTCGTGCCTGGTGGGAGATTACCAACCCACAGGGCGTGCCCAGACTGCCGAGGCTTGCGAGGTGGACCGCGTGGCAGAGAATTGTGAGCGGAGTCCGACGCAGCTTTCGAGTTGGCTGGTGGCTTGTTAGCTAGGGCAATTGGAACTTCGGGCAGTGACTGACCTTGAACTGCTGTAGCGAGGTCACCAGCTGGGTTTGGTACGGCCGCGCCGGCCATGGAAATAAGACCAGTTGCAGGGAGGGTGTTTTCTAAACCGACACCGGTCACCGCGTGAGCTGTGGGTAGGCTCGCCCTTCGGGCGGCGGGGTTCGTACCGTAGGCCACCGGCAGCTGGGAAAAGGGTCCCGGGTAGTACATGTAAGGCTGGGCATGAGGGTATTGCATGAAGGGTTGAGGCACTTGAGTATGCGCCATCGCGCGCTGCTGGGTGGGAGCGAAGGACGGGTAGGAAGGCGAGAACTGGGAAGTGCCGTAGCTTGGACCGTAGGCTGGCTGCGACGGGTAGCCCATGGCGGCCTGGGGATACTGAGAGATCTGCTGCAACTGGTAGACGACCGCGGAGGTAGAAGCACCCGAGATGCCGCGCTGCGGCTGGTGTGGGGACTGAACGGGGGCGGGACCGGGCATGGTCGAAGTGTAGTCGGGAAGCGCAGCGTTCATGGCGTTCATGGCGGCCATGCTGAAGGGCGCCGGGGCCGGGGCTTGGGCGGGCGGCATGCTGTAGGCATAGACGGGATGCTGGTGGTGGTGAGAGAGCCGCTGGACCTCTAACGAGCGGATCGGATAGTGCGGCTGGAAAGAAGTGGCGGCAACGGCCGGAAGCGTGTCGGCGCTGGGCTTGTCGGGCGGGCAGGCGGCATGCTGGAGAGCAGTTCTGGAAGGCTCAGAGGGCGGAGGGCCGCTCTCGCTTGACGCATCGCCCATTGGATCTTCCACAACCACGGGCAGGGCAAACCACTGCTGCACCCAGACAAACGACATATTAGCCCATTGCGGTCCGCACGGCGAGGACAACGAAAGACAAGCGAGTGAGACGGTGGAGGGCGGTGATGGCCATGGTTTTGGCGCCTACCTACCAGCTAAGTATACTCTCGCGAAGAGCAGCGCGGTGGGCGTGGCGACGGAAGAGGGAGCAGCCGGTGCAGAGATGCCAATCACGAGATAAAGAGTGCGAGGGAGAGTGCGAGGAGGAGAACAGGCTGCTTTGCCCCGGAACAAGGCTCGCTTGGAGCGGGTTCAGGCAGATCAATCTTGGGGCGGGCCAGTGAGAGCACGCAGGAGGGCGGTAGGCGGTGCTTGCAGGAACTAAAGAGGCGGCAAAAACGGTCAGACTGGGAGCAGCCGCGAGAGGGCTGAACGGCGCGTCATCCTGACAGACACACACGCCGCCGGGTTCCTGGGGCTTACCTTGCGGACGCACAGGCGGGTCCGGCGAGCGGGAGCAGCTGGAGGTGATCGGCCGCTGGGGCGCTGCCACGGCTCTTCCTAAAATATCACCCTCACTGCGGCTGGTGTGGTGGCGAGTGAGACCCTGGCCAGCACCACCGCGGACCCTGCACCTACGCTCGCCGGTCTGGACTGCGGCCTCTGCTGCACCGCGACGCGTGGGAGCCTCAGCGCTGGGCTCGGCTAAAGGGAGCCTCTGCTGAGAGCCCCATCTCCAGGGCCCGTAATTTGTCCCGTGGCATTGGCAGGCGCGCCGCGGGCACTGCCGGCGCAGGAGTCATGAAGTAATGTCGGCGTCTGCGCGACCGCCGCCCTGGGGCCCGCCATGGTGCCTTGCCGCGCGATTGCTGCTGGCGCGGGGCGGGCGCCGCGCGACTTCCTTGAGGTGGTTCGTGGCGACGCCACACCTAACAGTCCGCCGCCAGGGATGCCCGCTGCCCCAGACGTCAGGACGCGATCCGGCTGCTTCCTGATGCCGCTGGCCGCCGCTGGCCGCCGCTGCGTGCAGCAACCACCGGCCCCGGGGCGCTGCTCTCGCCCGCGCTGCTCGCGCTCGCCGGCTGCTGCCCGCGCCGCAGCGTTGATCTCGCCTCGCCCTTGCAAAAATAGCACGCTCGTGGGCAGGCGATCGACGGCTAGACACCCAATGCAGCGCCCTCTCGGCGATCACAGGCCCTCCCGGCGTGGTCGCTGTGGCGAACGCCCGCGGTGCGCAGGGGCCATGACGCCGGATTACGCGACACCACGCACACGCGGCATCTGATCTTCGAGCAGCCTCGACTCAGCGCTGCGTCGGCGGGAGCCGCATACTTTCGACGGACTCGGCTCCTACGCGAGAGCGCTCTACCTATGCTGGCCTCTGTGGCGGCTTCGACGCCGAACTGCCTCATCAACACCCGTCCCCCATGCCCTCGCCACAGCCGATTTGTGGGGTTATCCGTGGCCCGCGCTGCCCACGTCTCGTCCGCTGATTCGCCCTGTGGCGCGTGCACAGCCTCATGATGCTGTTCGCCCCACGCCCGGCTGCCCAGCGCGCATCGCATCCGCCAACGCGAGCCGTCCAATGCCTATCCCGGGATGCTGCTCTCCAGATTCCCGGCGCTGCCGTTTGTCGCGTGCCCCCCAGGTTCTGGGCTGCCACGCCCCGTTCCTTTCCTTTCCCCTTTCGGGCTCAGCCTCGTACGATTTCCAGAGATTTGTCTGCCCGGGCTCTGGAACCACCACATTGGTGAACGGCGAGACAAGCCTCTTGAGCACGAGTGGAGCACTGCTCGCCCGGCTCTTCTCGGGACACTGTCTGCCGGGCGGCCATGCGAGCTGGATCGAGTAACTGCAAGCTTCGCCAGAACCCGGCATGCATCCATCCTACCGGACCTACTAGTCCGCCGACATACAGCGTCCCCCCAGTCCACTTTTTGCTATCCCTTGACCTAGGTAATTCGGCCTCGGAAACCCAGCTTCGGATTCGCGGCCCCTGCATGCGTAGCGCACGAGCAAGGAGATTCAGGGTGCCGTGCCGATCTACTTTCCTGGATGTCCGCCAAATGGGAAAATTCTCTCGGGCATATGTCACTGAAAATCCTTGTAGGTGGAGCTCTGCCCCATCCTTTGGCCCTTTTTCTCGGCTTGTTCCACGGGTTGCGGCTGAAGGTGGCTCTGAGGACGTCACCTACGATGTCTTCGGCTAAAAGATTACCACTTCTTGTCCGAGATGACTGGTGGCTGAGCATGCTTCGGCGCTAACATTGTATAACTAAATCCGACGGGAGCCTTCCAGTATCCGTTCTCTCGGTGTCCTCGCGTCTTCGTTCGATTCACCATGTGGCGCGTCCAGGCACCCCGGTCAGCTCAGCCTCGGGACTCCTGGAAGTGGCAACCTGCCAGCTCATGCACGGTATAGGGGATGCTGAGAGCTGAGGATAACGGATCAGTGACACGTGGATGGTGTACGTCTCCGACCAAGATTGTCTCTCCAGGGCTAGCGCAGTTTGTGGTGCTAGGGCCGATTTGATTGCTCATTGGATGGCCCTGCCACGAGACTAATCTTTCTCTGCAAGAACTCCATGAACGGCTCACCGACTTTGATGAAGGGCGTCTGCCAATTCACTTAGCCGCCCCTTTCCAACCCCTCGGCGCCACTGCTGCCCCGTACAGGCAATACAACAGGACTGAAACGGCACGCATATCAGGGTAATTGCCTGACCCGCCCACAGTCACGCCTCCAGTTTTGGGACGGGCTCCTAAAGACTTGGCAAAGCGCAGCTTCCCCTAGCACCTAAATCCGCTTCGCTTGCACGCCCCGTCACACACCACAGCATGTGGGGCTTTTGTTTTTCCCGCGGCAGCGCGATCATGAGCTTGCGTTGCGTCTCGTAGGAACAAGGATAATCTCCATCCATGTGGCTTTGCGGACATCGATCTTGTCGATCCAGTCGGGTAGAGGCGTCACCGGACTTAGATTGAAGATCAAAGACGGGCGTCGGGCTGAGCGGGTCGTCGAGCACCACTGAGCGAGCTCATGATGTTCTTGTGGAGTCGGAGCGCGGCTTTCTGTCTCCCAAGGAAATGCCGTAGGCCATTCGAGAGTTGAGCGATATGGAGTCGGAGCTAGTAAAGATGATGGGCAGACGTAGACTCGTGCATGCGACGCATCACTCTCGCAGATTGCAGCACGAGGTGTAGAGCGACGGCAGCGCTGTGCGGATCTATCGTAGTCGATCTGACGGCGGTCTACACGCGGACCTTTGCAAACACACAACGTCAGAAGGAAGGTTACCGAAAGGGGAAATCACGTGGTCGCGTGTTGCGAGGGCTTCGCGCTAGAGCGGGTTTTCCTCGTATCGGGGCTTATCGGGCTGGTGCCTGCCGGACCCTGGCCATCATCATCACCATGCCGCGCCGCCCGCTCACTCTGCATCTCCCGGATCTCTCCCAACCATTCTTTCGCGATGGGCAGCGTGCTTCATCTTGCGACCAACGTACAAGCAGCCGAAGTCTTCTCGTCTGAAGGGCGGAACTCGGCTCCATCCCAGCATGCTGCGGCCATTTTCTGCGACTATTGCTGGCCGCCACTGCATCCCGACCCATCTGGCTCTGGAGAGCCTCCCAACAAGCGCCGGCGCGTCATCGCAGACGCCTCCACCGCGACAGGGGACGCGGGTCGCGGACGACCGGACCATGTCTGCCTAAGTCGTATTTCGTTCGAGTTGGTGTGTATCTTGGCTACCACGTTTAATCTCTCGCTGAGCGAGCATATAGGTGTTTTCCGACCGCGAGCACGTTCTCGCAACAACCAGACAAGCCCCGGATCTCCTGGTGGCTGGCGTAGAGCTGACGTCTGCGTCTACTTTGCGGTTGCAACTGTCCCGGAGCGATTCCCCCAAAACCCTTGCCGTGGCCCTCGCAGCGCAACAGCCTCTTGAACCGGCGTTGGCTCATCTGGATTGGATCGTAAGATTCTTGAATGCCGGCCCTTCTACGAAGAAGAATACACCGATATCTCGAGTGCTGTCGACGCGCGTATCCGTTACCCCGGCCTCTTCTGACGCACCGAATCCTTGCGCCGAGCTACAGTTTCTGTGGGCTGTTGGCATCGAGGCCGAAGAAAGTAGCCGGGCGAACAGCACCATCGCCGCGCTCGAGAAAGAAGTGCTCTCCTACTATTTCCCTCCATCCAATACGTCCGAGGTTCCGTGGACTATTCAATCCTTCTACGAGAGCGTGCATGTACCCCCAAAAGACTCCACCCAAACCCCTGATATGCCGAATGATCTCTTGACCTGCACGCTTTACCCGTTCCAACGTCGATCTGTCCAGTGGATGTTACAACGCGAAGCCGCCAGACTGAGCGCGGGGAGCGTCGCTCCTCTGGAGGATGATCATGCCCGACCGGCAGACCCTGCGCTATCTTTCGAGCCAAGCTTTGATTGCAACAAGCGCCAATGCTTTGTGAGTCATATGCGAAGAATGGTCATCACCCATGGTTCCTCGCTATCAGACGACGAAACGGCCAGGAATCGGGGGATCCTCGCAGAGGAGATGGGTTTGGGCAAGACAGTTGAGCTCACCGCATTGATCTGTCTCCACCGGCGTACGACCCAGCAACCCACTGTTTTCGATCGCTATACGTGCTCTGAAGTTGCCGCTAGCGGCGCAACCCTCATCATCACCCCGCCGGGAATATTGGAGCAATGGAAAAGCGAACTCAGCACTCATGCACCTCAACTGAAGGTGTTTCATTACAGGGGTATGCCGCCGATCACGGCAGCGAAGAAACAAACAGATTCAGACATGGTCAAAGAACTGCTGAAATACGATGTTGTGATCACCACATACCATGTCCTGTCTCGGGAAATCCACTACGCAAACACAGCTCCAAAGCGCGACCTGCGCAGGCAGAAACAATATGAACCCCGCCGGAGCCCTCTTGTTCAGATCTCCTGGTGGAGATGCTGCTTGGACGAAGCACAGATGATAGAGAGCGGCGTTAGTCAAGCCGCCACGGTGGCTAGGGTAATTCCACGGATAAACGCCTGGGCTGTCTCTGGAACCCCGGTAAGGAAAAATGTCCACGACCTTCTCGGACTGCTCATATTCCTTCGCCTTGAGCCCTTCTGTAGCTCTAAGTCTCTGTGGAGCCGCATTGATAAGAAGCACTTTCACAATCTCTTCTCAACCATCGCATTACGCCACACAAAAGATCAAGTTCGCGAAGAGCTTCGGCTACCGCCTCAGAAGCGAATCGTCATGCTCGTTCCTTTCACTCCAATTGAAGAACAAAATTACAGTCAACTATTCCAGCAGCTCTGTGAAGACTGTGGGCTGGACCCAGAGGGAAAGCCGGTGGAGGATGACTTCGACTCGGATGATCCGCGCATTCTGGAAAAATTACGCGGCTGGCTGACCCGCCTCCGGCAAACCTGTCTTCATCCACAGGTTGGTGGTCGCAACCGCCGGGCCTTGGGTCGTGGCAATGCGCCCTTGCGAACGGTCGATGAAGTGCTTGATGTCATGATTGAGCAAAACGACACTCTTGTCAGAGCGGAAGAACGGGAGCACGTCTTGGCTCAGATCACGCGCGGCCACATTCTTGGCTTTGTGAAGAACGACACCAGGCGTAGTCTCAAGGCACTGGATATTTACAACGCAGCTCTGGAGCAAGCGGAGGTGTTTGTTGCTGACGCTCGCCGAGATTTAGCTGAAGAAGCGGCGAGCCTGAATACCGATGGTGCGAACTTGGACGATAAGACCGGGAGCGAGAGCGATGGTGAAGAGGAGGATAAGGACGAGAAGAATTTTGGTCGCATGGCTGTCCTACGCAAGGCACTTCGATCTGCTCTCGAGGTGCAACACATTTGCACGTTCTACGTTGCATCTGCCTATTACCAAATCAAAACCAACGAGGACTTGACAGAACCTGAATCAGACGCCTTCAGGGAGTTGGAAGAGTCAGAGACGCGGTACTACGACCAAGCGAAGGCGATACGAAAGGAACTTCTACGGGAAAGCCACTCAAGAGCAGAAAGAGCCATGCGAAAGATCAAGGCCCAGGCCGAGGTACGTACGACGATGCCTGGAGGGGACGTTATCCACTGTCCTGTCTTACTAATAGTGCCTCTCAGTCTCCGGTCTCAGAGATCCCTCTTTCCGATGATCATGGCGGCATAGAAAACCAAAGGATCCTGGAAAAAATGGACCGCCTGACTGAAAGTCTCAACGAGCAAGGGGCTCAACTTAACGAATGGCGACAGAAGGCTGCCAGTATACTGCTCATGCCTTTGGTTGACGAAGACGACGGAGAGACCACCGGCGAGGAGTATGAGGCCAGCACAAAAGCCCAAGACGAGCTTCAGGCATACATTACCATGCTTCGTGCTATCATCGCAGACAGGCACCGCCTATTGACGGGCCAGACAAATAACTTCGTTGGTGAGGAAACGAATGCGGCTCGAAAACAGGCCAGGGACGGAGCTGGCCCAGCGCCCGAACTCCTTATGGAGTTGGCCGCAAAGCGAGATCGACTCAAGCCTACAGATGGCGACGATTCCTTGAGGGGCATCATTGCCGAAGTCCGATCTCTAGCCACTACCTTGCAGTGGTCTTCGGAGAATAGGAACGCGAGGGCCAACGCGGAATTAAAACTGGCCGAAATGCAACTCGAGAACACGGGCAGAGTTTTCAACGCAGAGATCAAGAAGCTGGCAGAACTAGAAAAGGAGCTCGAAACGAACCGGAGTTGTATGAATTTGCGGGTGGAGTTCTACAGACAGTTGCAGGTTCTCAGCGATCAGCTCCGACCGTACAAAGAGGAACTGGACGACGAGCTTGATCAAGAAGCTCTGCACTCGCAGCGGCAGAAAGAGCAAAGGACAGCCGATCGACTGGCGGGTCTCAAGACGAAGCAGAGGTTTCTACTGCATTTGAAAAACGAATCGAAGGAGCAAGAGGGCCCTCGACTATGCGTAATCTGCCAGAATGACTTCGACATCGGCGTCCTCACAATATGCGGTCATCAGTACTGCAAGGAATGTTTCACGGTCTGGTCAAGGCAGCATCATACTTGCCCGCTTTGCAAACGGCGCCTGAATTTGAAACGGGACTTCCACGAAATCACGTACAAGCCGAAGGAACTGCGCGCGAAAGAGGAACATCAAGTGGTGCCGCTGCCAGATGGGCCTTCTTCTTCTGAGACCAGCAGCTCGTCCATCTACACCGAACTAAGCCAGTCAACAATGGACGAGATTAAAACTTTGGACCTGAACGGGTCGTTTGGCACCAAGGTTGACACGCTGGCCAGACATCTGTTGTGGATCCGCCAGAACGATCCGGGATCCAAAAGTGTCGTCTTCTCGCAGTACGGAGATTTCTTGAAGGTTCTGGGCGATGCGTTCCGTCAGTTCAAGATCGGGTTTTCCAACATCGCAGAGAAAGGAAGCATCGAGAAATTCAAGCAGGATGCAAGCGCCGAGTGCTTCCTCCTGGACGCGAAATCGGATGCGTCCGGGCTGAACCTGGTCAACGCGTCGTACGTCTTTCTAATGGAGCCGCTCATCAACGCGGCAATCGAGCTCCAGGCGATAGCACGGATCCACCGCATAGGGCAGCAGCGGGCGACGACAGTGTTCATGTATCTGGCGGTGGATACGGTGGAAGAGAACATCTACAAGATCAGCGTGCAGCGCCGGCTAGAGCACATGGCAGGACAGGCGAAGGGCAAGTGGCGGTCAGACTCGTCGGTGCCGGCGGTGCAGGAAAAGGAGCTGGATGCGGCCAACACGCTCGAGATGCAGCAGGCGCCGGTTTCGCGGTTGCTCGTGCAAAAGAAGGGCGGCGGCGAGGTGGTCAGCAGCGAGGACGTTTGGGGCTGTCTGTTCGGGCGAGGGGACGGGCGGCGGCGGGCGAAGGCGAGCGGTGCAAGCAGGGCGGTGGAGGTCGAAGTCGGACGGTTTCTGCGGGGGGCGGCGGCGGAAGGCAGGACGGGACAGTGAAGGGCATGACGTGGAAGGCAAATCAGAGCAAAGCAGAGCAAAGCAGAGCAAAGCAGATGAAACAGAGGATGCATGGCTGGACGAGGCGCACGGGCGGGGCTCTTCACAGGCTTTTGGCAGGCGCAAGGGCGGCATGGCGGCACGGCGGCAGGGCGGCGGCACGGGAATGGCAGTGGGTGCTTTGTCTGACGGCGACAGATGGCAGAGTGGCAGCGTGCATTCCGCACCGACCCGTGGGATCGGATGCTTGGCGAAGGCTTGAGTCGTTTTAAGCTGCCGAATCGGCGCGAGTCGTGGGGCGGCGCGCTGGCGCTGCTGGGCCACTGGGCCTCCACGCCTTGTGGCCTGGCGGCGGCCTGGCGGTGGCAGCCGGTGCGCGGGGCGCTGCACTGCGCTGCGCTGCGCTGCGCTGGGCCTTGAGCGTCAGCGACCAGGCAAGCTTTCTCGCACGGCCTAGCAGGCCCCCTAGCTCCGCGTCCCCTCGTCCATCACAAGGAGCCAAGTCAGCGGCCACCCTTGCGCCGCCCAAGCCTCCCTATATTATACTACCAGCTCGCGACCCAGTGCCTCTGCCCCTGCGCTGTTCCACCGCTTCGTCTTGTCCCGCATCTTGGCACCTCAGGCTCAGCGAGCCAAGAACACCACCGCTCATCACCATCCGCGCCCTGTGTGCGTGTGTGTTCTGTACGCGCCCCGAACACCCTCCCCACCCTGCCCGCCAGCCTCGACGACGCGCCCGCCGCCCCAGGCCTGCCGCCGCTCCAGGCCTGCCGCCGCCCGCCGCGCCGCCCGCCCGCACGCCGCCACCCCCCATGGCCGCCGTCGCGAGCACGCAGCCTGCTGCTGCTGCTGCTGCTGCCGCTGCTCCCGAGTGCTGAAGCTGACGTGCGATGCCACAGGTCGCGCCG
This sequence comes from Diplodia corticola, assembly GCF_001883845.1. Taxonomy (NCBI): domain Eukaryota; kingdom Fungi; phylum Ascomycota; class Dothideomycetes; order Botryosphaeriales; family Botryosphaeriaceae; genus Diplodia; species Diplodia corticola. The sequence goes on from NW_017971517.1 coordinate 172,928, forward strand.
CCACCGCCGCCGCCGCCGCCGCCGCCGCTGCCTCCGAAACCGCCGTGTCGCGCCTCGCTGCCACTGCCGCCCCCTGCCGCGCGCACAACGGAGGCTTCGTCGCTCGCCGCGCTCCATCTCGTCCCTGGCTCCGCCGCATGATGTGAGCACCTGGACCCGAGCATGCCTACCAGTACGGCTCGCGCATCCCCAACAACGTCGCTGTCGCCGTCCCCGGGCCCGGGCAGGTCGCTGCTATCCCGCATCAAGTCGCCCTTCGGCTCCAAGGCCCGCCACATCTCCGAGTTCTACGTCAAGCCCGATGACCCGCACCGCCAGTACTCGCCCGGCGACATCATCACCGGAGCCGTTATCCTCAAGGTCGTCAAGCCCATCCGCGTCACCCACATTGTCGTGTCTCTCCACGGCTATGTCCAGGTTTACAAGAATCCAAACTCGCCCGGCGATGGCTACCGCTCGCACTACTCGGCGATAGCGACCGGCAAAGGCAGTCGCATCGGCGGCTACTTCGGCAATGGCTTCGCCTCGCTGTTCGAGGACGAGGTCGTGCTGTGCGGTGAGGGTCGTCTTGGCGAGGGTACCTACCAGTTCAACTTCGAGTTGGAGTTCCCCAGCAAGGGCCTCCCCAGCAGCATCGACGTGAGTTGGCGCTCGTTCCGCGTTGCTCCGCGTGTAAGCCACTAACCCGTGTCCAGTTCGAGCGAGGGACCATCTCGTACATGCTGACATCAACCATGACCCGCCCCACCACCATCATGCCCACTGCCACGTGCGACAGGAAAATCTACCTGATCGAGAGCATAGACATCGCCCCCTTGATCCGTCCGAAGCCGAGAATAGTCACCCTCGAGCGCGTGTCCCGCCGGTCAAGAGCAAAAAGCAAGGTAAAAAAAGGCACCAATACCGGCTCCGGCTCCAATGGAGAGCGATCCAACGGTGAAGGATCCAGTGGCGACCAGTCCAACGGCCATCCCGCAACAGAGCCGTCTCGGAGCAGTCGAGTCTCTGAGCTCAGCGAGGAAGTCGACACCCCGGGAAGCCCTGCACCCAGTGATACGAGCTTCGAAAGCCATTTCAGCAGCAGCCAGGGTGGGTCCTCCAACGCATCAGGAGCATTGTCGGCAAGAGGGACGGAGAATGGTAAACAGGGCTCGAGTAAGGCCGCCTTTGTGGACAAGAAGCCCATCACCGCCACCATCGAGCTGCTGAAGGCTGGATTTCTCCGAGGCGACAGCATCCCGCTGAAGATATGTGTCAGCCATACCAAACACATCCAGAATCTTCGCGGAATCATCGTCACTCTGTATCGGCAGGCGCGAGTGGACATGCATCCCGCCATCCCGGTCGTCATGAACGCGAAGGGCGAGAAGGTCTCCAGCGAGGATTACTACCCGAAATCAAAGACGGGCCTCGGCGGACTCTCCCTTTCCTCCGCTGGTTCGAGTCATGTTTTCCGCAAAGATCTTGCCCAGTCGTTTGCGCCTCTGATCGTGGATCCTCGCACTCGTACCGCCGAAGTGAAAGCATCAGTGTGTGTGCCAGACGACGCGTTTCCTTCCATCACGTCTGTCCCCGGGGCCATGATATCCTTCAAGTACTACGTCGAGATTGTTGTGGACCTGCAAGGGAAACTCACTGGGCTTGATAAATATTTCTCTAATTCGGGCATGATGCTCGCCTCTGCCCCACAACTTGGAAAGGCCGAGGATACCGCCTCGGGCGTCTTTTCTGCTTGGGGCGGTCATTTTTTGGATACGGAGCAGTTACGGAGAGATAAAGGCGTTGTCTCCTGTGTATTCGAAGTTATAGTCGGCACCAGGGACAGTGACAGGCGCAAAGGAAAGCGAAGAGCGACATCCGAAAATGAACTGGACCACCCTTTTTCCGTCAGCGGAGATTCGAACGGTCTTACCGAGGAACAATCCCAGCTCACGGGGTACGCGCCGCAGCAAACCAGTCTTCCTCTGCAAAGTGAGCAACACGGCTACTATTACGGCCAGCCTCCTTACGACGAAGGATTCACCGAGGAAGTGCCGCATCCATATGCTCACCCGACATACCCGGTGTCGGATTTGACGAATGAGGATGCACTGCCTGAAAAGGAACGGCTGCGACGGGCAGAGGCACGCCTGATGCCAAGCCAGCCGCCTGTGGAAGGAGGCTCCTCAACAGCCGATGCGATACACGTGCCTTCGGCACCGGTCATTCCGGAGGAGAGGCCCGGCATTTTGTATGGGACTGCTTCTTCTTCAGCAGACGTTGCAGGCCCCTCCGCCCCTCCTCCGGAAGCATTCGGACCGCCGTCGCCAAGCGCTTCGGATGACACGGCGGCCCCGACGTATGAAGAGAGACAGGGAGAATCAAGTCACTCGGCCCGACCGGCAGCCGCCGATGACAAGCACGATCTCGCGCGGAGGAGGCTCGAAATGGATCGCAGTGCGCCCGACGAGATGACGGGCGAAGACACAACGGGCGGCGGTAGCAGCGCTCCGCATGCTCCGCCAATCGACACTTTCACCCCTTCGGCACCCGTGCTCGACGATGAGGAATACGTCTTCCCTTCCACACATCCAACAGACTTACCGAGATACGAGCGGTGATGAGCAGTAGCGAGGCGTTAATCCTTTGGCGTTTGGGGATGTCGGGCATGAACAACGGCTTGGGGCTCACTGGGTTTGGTCTTGGCCGCGAGCATTGAGCACATGGATTTTCTTAATTGTTTATTTTTTATTTTGGTTTGGCGTGTTGTTGATACCCAGGTCCGGCTCGAAATGGTGGCACGGACCTTTGGCTTAGCTTTGGGAAAAAGACAGGGTTCAGTAGTGTTAACGGCAGCACATAATGCCTGTTCTGTCACCTTTTTTCTCCAGGGAAGAAATGAAAAATGATTGCATTATTGGAGCTCTCTCGTTTCGCTTGAGAGATCAAGGGGAGGGGGGGGGGCATTAGTCGCTTGAGTCTGCTTCTGCTTTCGGCTGTAATACGATGGGTTGGAGTTTGGGATAATAATAATCGAGGAGCGAGGGCAGCGTTATCACGGACATGCCTAATGTAGCAAGTGAGAGTCCGAAGATAAGTCATGTTGGTGGTGGGTGGATGGTGCACGGCTCACAGGCTGATGTGCTCGCCCACCTCCAAGTTTTGCAACACATCTGCCATGCCTACCAGCGACAAACCCCGTGCTCGACTCTCACGTCGGTGGTCGCAGCTACATATACCGTCTGAACTGTCTCGTATACCTAGCCCTCACAGCTCGACCTGTACCTCCGTCGGGCCCCATTACCCAGACCGCCTAGAGTTTTTCCATGGCGGGTTGGTTGCCGTGAATAGTCGATCGAAACTTTTTGGGAAGCACTACTGTGCGTGCATTTGGGGGGAGGGGAGGGGGCGGGGCGGGGCGTTGCTTCGGCTTGTTCCTTGCGAAACGCATGGGAGAGGGAACTTGATTCATATTGCCAGCGCCAAGGCGTGTGTGATGTGCACTCACTGCTCGCGACGAGACGATCTTATAAGGGCCTGCCACGTTTTTCTTGTTCGTTCCTTCTTCTCTAAAAATTCCTCTCTCTGCCCCGTGCATGCTATAAGCTAGGTACCTAGGCAGTCCTTCTTTCTATTTTTGACTCCTCGGCCGCACGTGCACGCAAGACCATCATCCATCGGGCGTGTCCTGGGGCCATGAGTAGGTCTTACGTGAAGCGCACAGCATGATGGCTGGCTGAACGCAATCGTCGACGATTCCCCCATGTGTGAGAGGAAGACGGTAAGAGGCAGGGTTTGATTGGCGTTGGCTGTGATCGGCATGGATGCCCTCGTTCCTGAGACAGAGCATGGTGAAGCCGGCCAATCGCCGGCGCCTGTTTCCTCGGCTGCCGTTGCCTTGTGGACGTCGAGCCAACCAGTCAGTGGCTGCGAACCGGGATGGGCGCGCGACGTGAGGCCGCCACGCTGGGAATGGGCGGGGGGATGATGGGCGGCGCTGCACGAGCACACACAGCAGAGCGGAGCGAGGCGAAGAGGGAAGGTGCGCGATTGCAGGGGGGAGATGCCATGGGATGGATGAGGCTGCTGCTGCTGGCCAGCAACAGCCGCAGCCGCAGCGGGAGCAGGTCACGGTATGTGGTCGCGAGCGAGTGCTGTACAGTAGGTAGCTAATATGACCGGGGTGCGTGGCTCATGGTACCTACTAAGCGCCCAGCGCCCAGCTGCTCGCTCTAAGCGCCCACGCGCTGGGCTGCCGTGCGGCCCGTGCGGCCGTGTACTCGGTACCGTCCCCCACCCCTCCAAAGCCGGCCGACGCTGATTCGCCCGAGCCCGGGCGCTTCGAACATGCACCATCTCACACAAGCAAAACGGCGACGCGCCCGCCGCCCCCTTCCCACACGCCCCCCCATGTTTCGTGTCAATCCTCTCTGAATGGGCCTGCTAAAAATGGCCGTGCTGACCCCTCATTGGTCCAGCAACGGGCCCCGGCTCCCATTCCCAGCTCCGCTTTGCCCCC